>NW_024704744.1:95812292-95954233 GCF_018977255.1 Callorhinchus milii | reverse complement strand
GCATTTTTTCTTAAAATAAATGTAGTTTTATCACTCATGGTAGGTGGTTTCGAAAGCGGTTCATCTTTTGTGGTTTTTTTGGTATTGCTGGCAAGTCAACACCAAACAATATGCAACATGGGCTGGCGATGGGAGGGAGAATGTGGCGGCCGCTACTCGCATAAAGTGCCTCCCTCAACCACCGATTTCCCTCCCCATCGCACCACTAAATCTCTTGGCATAATTGAAGGAGCTTCGAAAGTATTTAACTTGTTCAATGAATCATGTCGCGGAGTCGTGTGAGAGATTTTGATACAAGGCGCTGGATCAAATTTCAAGGGTCGTTGCAATGTGGGGAATAACATTTTTTTAGAGGGTGGGGCGGGGCGCGGCGGGGGGGGGTGTTGATGGATGGATAGGGAGGGAAATAATAATAATAATAATAATAATCCTTGCATTTGATGTAGCGCCTTATCGCATCCTCGAGACGTCTCAAAGCGCTTCACAGACTGTGCTGTGAACCGAATCGACCGTATGTTTCGTGGCGGAAGTGTATACTGAATGGCGAGTCGGGGGGGGGTATCAATTCAAGACCGTTAGCAAAGGGGAGTTCAGGAGGATTTTTTTTCACCAAAGAGAGTTGTTAGGGTGCGGACTGCTCTGCAAGGCAGGGCATGGCGGGATCCATATTGGCTTTCAAGAGGGAACTGGATAGATACCTGAGAAGGAATCCCGTGCCTTGCAGAGGTATTGAAAAGGCAGGTAAGTGGGGAGCGGTGGGTGGGGGGGGGGGGGGATTGGTTGCTCTTTGAAAGAGCTCGTGCAGACAGACACAAGATTAGTTTGAATATAAATGATGTGCCAGTTTCCGCACACAGAAGTGATCTGCGAGTTGTGTAAATGTTTATTTCTTGCGGCAATCGATGACTGATGTTTGGTCATTGGGGCTTTTAATGTGCTTTGCTGTTTCCCGCAGCAGTAAAGGTCAGGAATTGCTCACCGATGCCTCCAACTTCAGGGAACCTGCTTTTTCAGCGTTAATGACATTTATCCTGACAAATGGGAGGCGACCCGGGTGTCCATGAAACACCTGCAAAGAGCGTGAGAGCATTTGCTGCGCTTATTCACGGAACAATACGAAGTTGTTCTGCCACAATAAAGAATTTTTTTAAAGTCAGAATTGAGCTCTAGAGGTGCTTTTACTCAGTCGCGTTTTCGGTTCGTGCAGCACTGGAAACGTAGCCCTTCAACGTGGTTACTAATGTCTGTTAAGAGTGTGCTATTTGTGGCTGTGGAACTGTTTTCTGCCTGGAAAATCCCTAAAACTATCACCGTTGACCTTTGTTTTTAATTACTTTAAATATACGTGTTGTTGAAACGCTTACGTTGATTTGGGTTCTGGTTTGTACGTAGTTTTGTTCCAGTAATGCCCAGTCATAGATACTTTCATGTCGAGAGACTGTAATTTAGCTCGGGTTGTTTCCGATTCACTTTCTATCATTTTTCGCCCTGTTCATGCCACTAAAAATGTACAGCTGAAATAGGGAAATTGACACTATAATAATAATAATAATAATCCTTGCATTTGATAAAGCGCTTTTCACGTCGGGAGGACGTCCCAAAGCGCTTCACAGAACACACTGTAAAGTGAACTGACTGTGTATTTGTGGGCGAACGCGGCAGCCAATGGCGCACAGCAATGTCCCACAAACAGTCGTGGATTGAAAATGATCCAATTTATTATTGTTTTGGGTTTTGGAGGGATTATTATTAGGCTCTGTGTGGAGTAAGGAAACTTGCCCGAGGTTTCGCCCTCTGCCGGGAATTGAACGCAGGTCCCTCGCTTGCACTGTCAAATTGCAGCAATCTAACCCAATGTGCAGCATTTCTACTTCAACGCAACACTGTATTGAAATATAGTAACAAAGTGCAATGTGAAGCACGGTTTCCTAGATTGATTGAGTGCTTTGTAAATATTTTCAATCAATATTATTGATGCAGCGTAACCTACACAGCAGAAATAATGCAGCAACGACTGGCACCCAAACCTATTGGCAGAATATGGAAACTACTCACTCGTGTTTACTATTTCGGTGCTACACTTTCAGAAGTTAGAAATGACAATCATCCTGAAATATCTTTATTTGGGAAACGTCTTGCAATCTTTTCCCATCGTGCGCTGTTTTATTTGGGAAACATTTTATCGTTCGCCATTTGATTTGTTCAGAGTTTCCCTGTAACATTGTAACCCCCACCACCCCATGTTTGTTTCCTCTTAATAATGTTACTTCCCGAGTATTTATCAATATTCCCCCTTTTTCTTTTTAAAAAAAAACAACTCGATTGATTCTGCATCTAAGGCTTTCTGGACGCAGTCTGGAGCTACTAAGAATCATTGACTGTCTTCGCAATACCCCGATCACCTGCCTATTCAGCTCTAGTTTATACTATGGTATTCTAATTGCCTCTTGATTTACTTTCAATTGGGAGATTAAGTTTCTGTGGTTAGTATTTGTTTAATGCACTACATATCGAAAGACCCGTTGATGCCTAATCTCAAAAAAGTAATCCTGAGGATATTTCGTGCTCCCTGCGCAGTTTCCCTCGGCACATCCTCCTGACGTGAAAGGCGCTATAAGCCATGCAATTTGTGGTTCCTTGTTGTCTATCGTATTTTGTTTGGCTTGTCTTGTTCTGAAAAATGCAGCAGTAACGGTGAATCGAACCTGTACGGCCGAACCCGGAGGTGGAGGCAAGGCATGAAATCTGTGAAAAAATTACAGGAAAATGGTACGGTTAGACAGATCATACATAGCGTCTCCCGGTCCAATGTCAGTCCTTCCAGATTCCTTGCTCTGGAGATCGTACAAGATGTACTTTTAAAAAGGAAAACTCGGTAAAGAGTTTGAAAATGACCCATTTTAGTCAATTAGATTTATTCCTTTCTTCTTAATACCACCTGATTCATGTCTTCATGTCTGTAAGGGTACTTCTTCCAGATACGTTACTGAGTGACTTGCGCGGTAAAACCAGGTCTGTTTATGTTTACACCACGTGTGCGCTCGCCGCTGGTGGTTTGACTTGTGGCCGGTGATTTCAGAGCCTGGCACTTCTAACGTTCACGCAACACCAGGTGCAGTACGTAGATAGTCAGCCCACATTTGGTTTCTGACCTGCGGAGGCTGCAGTACACTGCACTCAAGATATCCCGAGCCATAACAACACACACACAAAATCCCACCGTAATTCTGAAACGTACTTTCTTTTCTCAACCTATACCCTTGTGTATTCACGCTCACCCTCACCCTCGTATTCAAGTCCCTGCGCTCCTCTGCACCCCCCCCCCCCGACCGACCCGACCTCTCCGACCTCCTCTCTCCTCAAAACAGCACCCGTTGCCTTCGTTCCTCCGGGTCTGGCCTCCTCCTTGTCCCCCGAGTCCTCCGCTCCACCCTCGGCGGCCGTGCCGTCAACAACAACAACAACAAGATTCCATTTATAGAGCGCCTTTCACGTCGGGAGGACGTCCCAAGGCGCTGGACATTTGGGTCAGGACCCGAGCAGGGGGGAAATGGTCAGGGTGAGGGGAGGGAAGGGAGGGAGCGAGGAGGGGGTAGAGAGTTGTGAGGGGAGCTGAAGGCTGAAGGTTAAAGAGAAAGGTCTTGAGACCGGCCTTGAAGGAGGAAAGGGAGGAGGCGGCGAAGGCACTGGGGGATGGAGTTCCAGAGCCAACTAGTTCAGCCACTATGCCCCGAGGCTCTGGAACTGCCTTCCTCACTCCCTTCGTCTCACTCCCTCCCTTCCCACTTTCAGGTCTCTGCTGAAGACCTTTCTCTTCGACCTCACCTTTGGTCACCTTCCCACCCCTCCCCCCGGCTCGGCCTCGGGATCCATTACTCTAAAGCGCTCTGAGACGCCGTCCGGCGTGAAGGGCGCTATATAAATCCAAGTTGTTGTTGTTGTCGTCCTCCTTTCTTTCATTCTTCTCCGCCTTCTTTCTGAGTCATTGCTGCAAAACCTCCTCTTTGCTCCGACCTTCCTGTCTTTTAATCTGAAGCTCACTCTGTTTCTGTTTCCCGAGGTTCTGATTGCTTCCCTCGTCCTGCACTCCCTCTCCATATTCTGCGCAAATAAAAGTGCCGCCGCAAAACAAAAGAAGTTCCATTAAAAGTAACTTCTTCTTCTCGTTTATTCGAACCCCAACATCTGCGTTATAGCATCAGAATGTAGATCGGCACTCGGCTGCCAAGGGTAATAGTAATAAATTGGTCACTTCAATTCACGACTGTTTGTGGGGCACTGATTTATGCAATCGGCTGCCGCGTTTCGCTCACAAATTCTACAGTCAATTCACTTTACATTCTCTTCTGCGAAGCGCATTGAGACGTCTCGAAGACATGTTAAGGCGCTATATCAAATGCAAGGATTATTATTATTATTTTTTATTATTATTGTTGTTGTTGAAGAGTACGGTCAAAGATGGGGAAATGTGATTATTAGATTACAGCAGATGATATAAACAGTTGTAACAAGATTGATGAGACGATTGGCCTGTTCCTATAATTCTAAATTACCTTGATACTGCATTAAATGTTGCGGAGATGGGGGGGAAAGGCAGAGCGGGTCATGGCACGGATATGGGGGAGAAAGGATAGTTGAGGGTCGAACAAGACGCCCAGGTTCTTGACTGGCTTGGTGAGGTGGAGTGTGCACCCGTGGATCCTGATGCTGCCAGTGCCTGAGGTGCGGAGGCGCTGGCGCGAGCCAATCTGTAGGCCCTCGGTCTTGTTGACATGCAGCTATAGAAAGTTGGCTCTTATTCAGGACTTGATGTCTGACAGATAGTCTGTCGGGACGTCAGTTGTCCTGGAAACGAGGGTAGAGGCAGAGAGATAGAGTTGGCTATAATGTACATAATGTCATGGAAGTTGACCCCATGTCTGCGGACGATGTCACCATGCAGGAGCATATAGAGAGTGAAGAGGAGGAGAGCGAGGACAGAACACTGAGGAACACCGCACAAGGCAGTGGGGGCTGGAAGAGGTACAGTTGGCGGAGACAAATTGGAGAGGGTGTGACAGAGAAGACCTGAACCTTGAAGGTTGAGGAGAGGCAGTGGAGGAGGAAGGGGTGGTCCACCGTATCGAAGGCGGCAGAGAGTTCGAGGAGGATGAGGAGGCAGCGGGAACCCTGGTCACAGATGGACAGGGTGTCTTTGTCACCTTGACCAGAGCTGTGAGCAGCACGGAAACCAGATTGGAGGGGCTCGTGAAGGGAGTGGTAGGAGAGGAATGAGCGAAGCTGGGAAGCAACATCTCTTTCAAGGACTTTGGAAAGAAAAGGGAGGTTGGAGATGGACCAATAGTTAGAAAGCAGGGATGGGTCCGGGGAAGGGTTTTTTTTCAGGATGGGGATGATCATAGCTCTTTTTAGGGGGATGGGAATGGGACCAGATGATAGGGAGGGATTGATGTTGTCGGAGAGTAGAGGGGCGAGGAGGTGGAGCTGGGAGGTAAAGAGATGGGTGGGGATTGGGTCAAGGGAGCAGGTGATGTGTTTCATGCTGGTAGTGATGAGAGAGGAATGGTAGTGATGAGAGAGGAAGGGGAGACAGGTTCAAAGATGTGAAGGGTGAGATGGGAAGGGGTTGAAGTGTGTGAAGGGGTGGGGGGGCAGATGGGGAGGGAGTGGCGTTGGCAGAGCTGATGTGGAGGGAGAGGTTGTGAGAGGAGAGGAGAGAGGACAAGTCCGAGGAGACAGAGCAGGAGAGGATGAAGTGAAGGTTGAAGTCGCCGAGGATGAGGAGGTGTTCACAACAGAGGCACAGGGAAGCTAGGAGGGTGGAGACATCAGAGATGAAGGTGGAGGTCTTGGGGGGGGCAATAAATGAGGAGAATTTTGAGGGAAAGATTGGAGGGATGGTAGAGTGTAAGGTGCTCGAATGAGGGGAATGAGCCAGAGGAGTAAAAGGGAGAGAGCAAGTGAGGTCCTGGAGATGAGGGCCACACCAACACCACAGTGGTTGGGTCGTGGGGGTATGGTGGGAGATATGGTCGGGTAGGGTGGCCTCAGTGAGGGGGAAGGTGTTGTCTGGGGTGATCCAGGTTGCAGTGAGGGCCACATTGTCCATACTTTCATCAACCATGAGGTCATTGATGGTCAGAGCCTTGTGGCAGAGGGAGCGGACATTTTGTAGGCCGGGGCAGAGGGGACAGTTGCCGGGGGAATGTATCATGGCTACTGCTGGACGGCCAAGGCCGAGTGCCGAGCCCGACAGAGGATTCCCATGCGGGACCAGAGGGAGGTGGTGGGACAGTCGAGTGGCGACGGGAGGCAAGGCGGTCAGAGAGAGAGAGAGAGAGGAGGACAGAGCGGCAGAGTTGCAGGGATGGGGGCATTTTTGGGGGGAAAGGCAGCTCGGGTCGGAGGCGACAGCCAAGGTTCTTGCGCCGAGACTTGCGGCCGGTGGTTAGCGAGTCATAGTCAGCCCGCAAACGTGGAGACTGCGGTGTCTAGAGGCAGCGCAGAGGATAGAGAGTGGGGAGTGTGGGCAAGGCACCCATTGTGTTGTCGGCCAGGTTGCCAAACGTGTACGTGCATTCATATACACATATATATAATATATATATATATATGACAGGTTATGGGTTACCGAGAGAGTGAATCATACAGATGCAGATCTTACTCATCCTTCAGTAATGATGAGCTGTACATCTCATGTCACTTGGTGGTTTATGTTTTGGTGAACCACAGAGCCTTCCTGTACATCCTCTTACTCAACCTCCCTCGCTCACATCTGGAGCATAGAATTGCAGGTACACAGGCGTAAATTGCAGTCAAAGTTAAATAATCCCCGGACTGCAGGCGAGAAACGAGCTGACGCACGTCTGGTGGCTTTACCGCCAAGAAGAGCGGTCGAATTAAATCGGTAAATTAAGTTTCGCTCAATTTCTAGCTTTTATTTCGAGCTCCGGTGCCCCCAGTGAAAAGTTGCTACCTCAGCTGCCTCCGATCTGATTGCTGTAGATTCCTGTCGTGGGTTCTTTCCGGATCTTCAGTGAGAGGTGCTGGAGGTGTTCCAAATTGACGATAAGGAAAGCGAGTCGACGTTTCGGGTCCACGGCCCTTCGTCGGAACTGGGGCACGTTGGGAGGGGAGGGTGCCCCAGTGGACCCGAAACATCGACTCACTTTCCTTTCTCCTTTCGGAGTCCTGTAGCTCAGTGGTTAGAGCACTCGCTTTGCAAGCGAGAGACCTGAGTTCAATTCCAGGTAGAGGGCGAAACCTTGGGCAAGTTTCTTTACTCCACACAGAGCCTAATAATAATCCCTCCAAAACCAAAAACAATAATAAATTGGTCATTTTCAATCCACGACTGTTTGTGGGACATTGCTGTGCGCAATTGGCTGCCGCGTTCGCCCACAAATATACAGTCAATTCACTTTACAGTGTGTTCTGTGAAGCGCTTTGGGACGTCCTCCCGACGTGAAAAGCGCTATAACAAATGCAAGGATTATTATTATTATTATTAGATGCTGCCCTGACCTGCTGAGTGTGCCCGGCCACTTCTGTTTTTGTTTTTTTGACGATTCTGACTGTCCATTATCACCTTCTACATTTTGAGACCCTTAATAGCTACGAATTTTAGCATCCGGCGCCTGTTGGCTGACCCGGACTTGTGCCAATGAAAGTTCAGAGCTCAGTATCAGACGGCATTTTAATAATAATAATCTTTGCATTTGATATTGCACCTTATCACGTCTTCGAGACGTCTCAAACTCGCTGAAGCAAAACCGCTGGGAAGAAATTCCACCTGTGTCTAGATTTAGTCCATGCCGTTTGCCCACAATGTGCAGGTCTACGACTCCTGTAGCTCAGTGGTTAGAGCGCTCGTCTCGCCAGCGAGAGAACTGAGTTTAATTCCTGGCAGGGCGAAACCTTGAGCAAGTTTCCTGACAGGTCCTGACCCGTCGCTCGGGTCCTGACCCAACTGTCCAGCGCCTTGGGACGTCCTCCCGACGTGAAAGGCGCTCTATAAATGGAATCTTCTTGTTGTTGCTGTTGTTTCCTTATTCCACACGTCCGATAACAATCCCTCAAGAAAAAAAAAACGATAATGATTTGGTCACTCATTCCACGACTGTTTGCGGGACGCTGCTGTGCGCAATCGGCTGCCACGTTTCACCCACGAAATATGCAGTCAATTCACTTTACAGTATATCCTGTGAAGTTCTTTGAGACGTCTCGAAGACGTGATAAGGCGCTACATAATAATAATAATAATAATCCATGCATTTGATATAGCGCTTTTCACGTCGGGAGGATGTCCCAAAGCGCTTCACAGAATATACTGTAAAGTGAATTGACTGTATATTTGTGGGCGAACGCGGCAGCCAATTGCGCACAGCAATGTCCCACAAACAGTCGTAGATTGAAAATGACCAATTTATTATTGTTTTTTTATTAGGTGTCTGGAGTAAGGAAACTTGCCCAAGGTTTCGCCCTCTGCCTGGGATTGAACTCAGGTCTCTCGCTTGCAAAGCGAGTGCTCTAACCACTGAGCTACAGGACTCCACAAATGCAAGGATTATTATTTTTATGATTATTATTTATGTAGCATTTCAGAACAACCTGAATTTGGCAAATTCTTACACGCTCTTGATTTTAAAGCTTTCATTTGTAAAAACAAAATTTCAAGCCTCCCGATGTGAAAGATACTACTGTGTAAATGTATCTTGTAAGCGTGATTTTTATTTGTAGGTCAACATAGCAGTGATTTTGTTTGCAGCAATATCCACAAACAGCCATGAGGTAATGATCAATTTTATGTGGAGGTTAGTTGGCCAGGACACCAGGAGAAATTCCTTTCTTTTTTCATGTAGTGTTACATAGATCTTTAACTTATTCCTAACAGGTGGACAGACCTTGGTGCAGCATCTCATCCAATGGCCAATGAGACACATCGCCAGTGGCTTGGGTTGGTGCAGTAAGGGTCAAAGTAATAAATTTAGCTTGTGGGCCATTGCTTGTGAATGGCTTTGCCTTGTGGGGACATGCCTCGTGTCGTGGTGGATGGTTGATATTGCATGTGGAAACTCTTGTCCGCAAGTGTGGTTGACCTTGTAAATGATGACCAACAAAGGTATCTAAACTGATGATAGTTGAATCTTTGATCTCTCAAAAAGCGTCTTGGAATAGTATTGGATTCAAACCTAGAATGAGGCAAAGACATTAAAACATGCATAAAATAACCTGAGTAGTAAGTATTTACACTTTGTAGTATATGCACTGAGACATCTCGACCGCATAAGGTGCTGCAACAGATGCAAGGATTATTATTTTCTATTGGGACCATAGAAACAAAGTAGAGAAAGTTGAGTTCGATCATTCGATCACCTCAATTTACCAAATCAATCGGGGAAATCATGTGGCCTTAATCCAAGTCAGTATTCTATTAATTTGCTTTTCTCTATAATAGAGAATTCCCTCCATCTATCATGGATTGGAGAACTAGTTGAGTTTTCTAATGTATGTATTAATACTGCTGAAATTGTAGTGCATCTTAGCTCCTGTGTTGATATAACCGTGTCCTGTCCACACACTGAAACACACGCACACACACACACCTGCACAGGATATATGGAATGAACGTCCACCAAAAAAAGTGATGGTGCATAAATCATCTCCTCACAAAAAAAGTATGTGGATACGTGTGTTACTACAGCATTGGAGGTTTTGTGGTTAGGTGCCGATTGAAACAAAGAACAGCTCCACTGAACCCGATGACTTCTGTGCTGCCGAGGCCATTCAATGTCTGGAGAGGACAGACTTTAGTGACGGAAATGTGCGGATGGAAGAATATCGAAACGTTTTTGTTGGGTTGACTTCGATGAGTTTGTGGAGTTTCCGGGCGGAGCTTTTCTCTCAGGACATGGAACAGGTAGGAGAGATAGTGAAGTCTGGAGAATTGATGGACTGAGTACATTTTCTCAGTACATTTTATGTTCAAGCCACCATCCTAGTCTCGATGTAATCTTGTTTCGCAGAGTTAAACTGGGAGTACCACTGAGGCCCTAAAGTGACTGCTTTTCAGCAACGAGCAAAGAAAAATCCAAATCGATTTCTGGCGTCTGTGACATAATTTTCTTCAGTTGTTTGTTCGTACTGTGCCAAATATTCCTGTAATCAATTCAATCGCTTTTTGCACGGTGGACGTTTGGGGGAAGAGAAAAAGAAATGACTTCATTTTGATTAGCGAAGGTCATTCTGATGCTGTAATGTTTTGCATTTGGAATACGTTCGTGCATTAGCTGGAGACCAGTTTGAGCAGATCACTGTACATGCTTGATCTTGTGTTTTCTGTGCGGTCTGGAAGTAGTTCAACGTGTTCAGTTTTCTTTGTGGTTGGTTTCTCGTAGCTTCCCATTTTCTTTCTCTCTCTTGCGCTCTGTTTACACTCATCTCAATAACTCGATACTGTGTAAGTATCTTATCATATGGCAATGCTCTCGTGGGTAATGTCTGAAGTCATTAAATACTCAGTCTGTGAAAGCGAACATCTCACTGCAACAATTTGACATTTGGGTTCTTTTCATTAAGCTCTCGGTTTCTTTATACAACATATTTTTAATGAACAGTAATGTGTGATTCCTCCCACATCTTGAATTTGACTGCGGAAAAAAAAATCTTTGGCTCCACCCGATAGCTCAATGGACAAACCAAACATGCATTGCTTTTTCTCATCCTCTTCTATCTTCTTTCTTTCCCGAATATCTCGTATCTCTTGCTGAGTATTCCTATATTCCTGCATATTGAAATCATTCCCATCATCATGGATTGAGCCAGGTTCCTGTAATCCCAATGGTGTCAAAGTTTCCTTCAGTTACATATGTTTCTAATTCAAGTATCTTATTCCCAAAGCTATCGCATTAAGGTATAATTGTAGTTACTACTTTTTTTAAATCCTGATTAACTGCTTTCTGTTTATTTACTTAACCTGGATTTGTTTTACTCTTTATATCCTCGCGCTCCTCTTTGACCACTGTCTAAGCTCTGCTTATCTGTTAGTCTTATTCTTCCCCTCCCGTCTCTCCTGTCCTATCTTGTTTAAACTCATCTCAGTTTATTCCTCCTGTCCTGCACGTTCAAGCCAGGGTCCTGATTGCTATCCGGAGAACTCGCCTGGAAGGTATGTGGCCTTCGGGTGGGAAAATGATTGGACTCAACTGTGGTGCGTCAACTCAACTTCTCCTGCGTCAAGTAGCCAAAGACACTCACTGTAATGGCTTATATTATAGATAATAGCCACTTAACAAGCCAAGTCCCGGAGGGTATCGAATGCCTGTGGAACAGCAACAAATAGAAGAAAAGAGACTAATTCCACTGAGCGATCTGTTTACAGCAACGACAACTCTTGACAGAAGCAGAGTCTGACCCCCGAGCCGTGGGGAGAGGGAGGGGGGTGAGGGGGGGGGAGGTGACTGTAAGCACGATCAAAAACGAAGGTCTTTAGGTGGGATTTGAAAGTGGGGAGGGAGGGAGGGTGCGAGGCGGAGGGACTGAGAGAGAGAGTTCCAGAGATTTGGAGCGTAGCGGCTGAAGGCAAGGCCACCGAGGGGAATAGGGACAAACAGGAGGCCGGAGCCAGCCGGGCGGAGGCAGCGGGTGGTGGAGTGGGGGGGTGGGGGGGGTAAGCAAATCGGAGAGGTAGGGAGGTGCGAGGGCAATTAAGAGATTTGAAAACGAATGAGAGGATCTTGAAATCAATCCGTTTGGTGAAGGGGAGCCAGAGGAGCCTGGCGAGGGCTGGTGCGATGAGGGGGACGGAGTTTCGTGCGGGTGAGAATCCGGGCGGCGGAGTTTTGAGTTAGTTGAATTTTGTGTGCGGGGAAGCTGGGGAGACCAGCGAGGAGAGGGCAGTGGAATAGTCCAGCCGGGAAGTGACGAAGACGTGGGCGAGAGTTTCGGCTGCTTCGGTTATGAGGTACGGACGGAGGTGGGCAATGTGACGGAGGTGGGGGAGAAAAAAACTGGTCCTGGTCTGGGGATGGACGTGGGGTACGAAGGAAATCTGGGGGATTGAACCTGACCCTGAGGGCTCGGTGAGTCTGAGGGGAGAGCCCAGGGAGGTTGAGGAGTTCAGACCCCCAGGAGAGAAGACGTTCACGGGAGCTAAAGAGTGCGGCTTCCGTCTTGCCGACATTCAACTACAGGAAATTTGCGCTCGTCCAGGATTTACTTGCAGGATATTGGAGAGGATGTTGTATTTAGCAGTTGGACAGTTAACTTCAAGATAGAAGAAGGATGTGATCTTCAGGTGTCAGAATGGCTTTGGCTCTGTATTGGTAGATCGGGGGTTCCCACCCCACTTTGGGTCTTGGAACTCATAGTCCACCTTACGCAGTGCTGGGGTTGTGCTGCATTGCTGGAGGTGTCATCCTTCAGACGAGGCTTTAAATCGACGTCCCGTCTGCCTGTTCAGGTTGGACGGTAAAGATCCCATGGGGTTATTTCAAAAAGAGAGGGGTATTTCTCCCCGTGATCCTGGCCAACAGTCCCCCAAATAAAAAAATGGTCATTCATTTCATGCTGTTTGCGAGACATTGCTGTGCACAAATTGTCTACTGGGTTTGCCTGCAAAAATTCAGTTACTGCACTTTGCAGTGTCTCCTGTGAAGCGGTTGAGACATTCTTTCGACATGAAATGTGCTATAACGAATGCAAGAAGTATTGTTATTCTTGGTGCTTCCTCACTGGCCACCCTAAAGTGACCTACATTCAGGGTGCGGTGAGCTCCTTGGAGTGTGGCTTTCCTCGTGGTTTGCACGCTGTAGTATTTTGCCTGTCTTGTGAATGATTAGAATAGACGGAGGTAACATTTCTTCCCCCCCCCCCCCCCCGCCCTTGTGAGCAAGAATAACTTCAGTACATCGGCTCTGGTGTGGAATCGGAAATGTTTCTTAAATGATCATCACCGTCATTGTCATCTGAACACAAAATTCTAGCGCTTAAGTGCCTTCCCGGTTCAAGCCTTAAAGCACTTAAAAGCATTCTCCCCGCCCCCTACCCCCACCCCCCCCCAACTCCAGAAGATGGTAAGTGGATAAGTGAATGACTGTTTCCTGGTTCGTTGACATGAAGAGGCTTAAGGGATTGATAGGCTGGGGATGAAAAGGCAGCGTTATTTAGGTCAGATACGAGGCTTCGAAGGGCAATGTTACTGAGGTAAGACAGTTTTGAAAGGGAGTGTGACTTGAGGTCAGGTGGTAGGGTTGAAAGTGCAGTGCTATTGAGAGCTTCGGCTTCAGGTTTTCTTCAACTGCTTTGGAAAGAGGTGATATTTGATGAGGTTAACTTGTTTTGCATATCGTTTTCTTTCTCCTTTTCAACTGAAATCTCAATTGAAGTCTGCAGGAAGCACTCGATTGCAATAAGTCAAAAAGTATGGTCATCGGTCACGTAGACACTCACAGCTGAAACCAAAGAGCTGTAAACCTCCAAACCCACTCACTCCCAACGTCTCTTTTTATACTGAGAAATTCAGAGAATCCCAGACTTGTGGCGCGGTTCCAAGCTGAGCGCTGACCATTTCTTTCGCTCGGGTTGCAAATAAAAAAAGAAGAAAGCGTGTAAAACGGTTCGGTATCAAAATAGAAGGAAAATACAACTGATCAAAGCCGTTACGTGAAGTCCTAATGAGCGATTGAGTGGCTGTTTGGAAACATGCACTGACTATTTGCGGCCACACTCTTTAACTTGAGCAACAACTAAAGGCAGGCGAGGAAGAATTTGTCCAAGTGACAGTGGATTTCGCCACCTACGCGAAAAGATTGAAAGAATCGTGGAAGCAATGAATGGTATAGTACGGAAACAGACCACTTGGTCCATTCAGTCTTTGCTGGTCTTTTAATCCACATGAGACAAATCTACTGTAACGCTTGCTTGACCTTTTGGTATTCCTCCTTTAACACTGTATGCGATTCCCTTTTTGTTTTTAAAAAAAATCTCTGTGGAGCCCCGCGTACGGATTTTTTTTTTATCCAACCTATCCATTGATTCTTTTGTGGTTATCTTAAATTAATGCCCCCCCCCCCCCCCCCCCCTTGTTCCTGCGCCACCGACCAGTCGGTTCTGATTCAGTGCCGTCTGCCGTTTGCCCATCACCGGAGGGAAGGGAGTAGTTTTTGTTCTTATTTGATTCTATCGACTTGGGGATTTGAATGCGATGAAAAGAGCATAAAGAGTCGAACCTTTTTATGTAACCAATTTGTGGTATTTGTTTGAAACCTGGTGTAAGTGACTGAGATGAGTGTCATGGACCGTGATGATCTTGTGTGTTGCCTTCATTGGGCCCAGCCCCTAATTAATTTATTCTTGGTAAACGTTTCCCCCCCAAAAATAAAGAAACCCTTAAATCAACCCCCATAACTTAGCCATCAATCCTCCAAATCACATTGCAACGTTCACCTTAAGGCTGTTTGTGGGACGGCTGCTGTGCACCGAATGGCTGCCTGATTGACGCACCAAAAAATAGTCACTACGCTCGATGGTAATCACTTTGCAGCGCTTTCGTACCTTTTGTCATGAAATTCTTTCTTCAAACCAGTGGATGGAAATTTTAGTGGATGAGACTCATGCACCCCCCAGTGGATAAGTATAGAGTGGCAATGGCAAAGTTGTCCTTGCGTTTGATAAGGCGCCTTATCACGTCTTCGAGTCGTCTCAAAGAGCTTCACGGAATAAAGTGGATTGACTGGATATTTTGAGGGCGAAGATGGCTTTATGACTCATTGGAGTCCTGTAGCTCAGTGGTTAGAGCACTCGCTTTGCAAGTGAGAGACCTGAGTTCAATCCCAAGCAGAGGGCGAAACCTCGGGCAAGTTTCCTTACTCCACACACCTAATAATAATCCCTCCAAATGCCTCCAAAAACCAAAAACAATAATAAATTGGTCATTTTCAATCTACGACTGTTTGTGGGACATTGCTGTGGCAATCGGCTGCCGGGTTCGCCCACAAATATACAGTCAATTCACTTTACAGTGTGTTCTGTGAAGCGCTTTGGGACGTCCTCCCGACGTGAAAAGCGCTATATCAAATGCAAGGATTATTATTATTATTATTATTCCAGACTGCCAACCCACAGCATCCAGCCAATTCTGAAGCAGCCAAATCTTCCAGCTTTAACCGCACTTCCTGGTAAATTGCTCTACTTATTGATTAAAAGACTTCCTGGTGTATGTCTATGTTTGACCTTCACGATCCTGATCTGTGTGTAATTTGTCTGAGGCCCAACAAAAAGGGGTGGTTGAGGATATGAGTCGAATAAATGGAAGGGACTTGTGTAGGGCAGCCCGGGACACCTCTAGTGGCAGTTCTAAAGTTTAACATGTTTATTTAAAATCATGTTATTATGGTGCCAACGAATACGATATCCTGTTGGTCTGTAACGTTCCAAATGTATGGGGGGGGGACAGGTCTATGATTCACAGGGTTGGGGGCGAGAGGTGGGTTTGACCTGCGCCATTTATTGCAAAAGCGAAATGTTGAGGAGCATTTTTCCCAAAGAAATGTTAGAATAACGATTTCAAGTCTTAAAGACGTTAAAGAGTATATGAGCGCATCCTCAAAGTATTTATCGAACATGTGCACGACAGGTTCACAACGAGGAGAAAATAGCCCACTTGGGCGTTTCCGAATAAGTTTCTGCACAACTTGATCGACAGCTATAATCAAACATATTCAGTGTTTGAATTTCCTGCTGTCTGTAATAATGCAGGTATCCCCACGCTGCCATCATTGCAAGCAGCAAATTAAAATAATCTTTGGGCTTTCTCTGTGTCTATTGTCGCTCCTGTCCCTGTCACCAGTGTCCTGGCTCCTCATCACTCAGAGGATTCAGTTCAAGATCCTGGTCCTCACCTTCAAAGCTCTCCAAGGTCTTGCTCCTCCCTACCACTGCGACCTCCTAAACCCCTACCAACCTCTCGACTCTCTCCACTCAGCGTCTCCTGCTTGCTTCGCGTTCCCCACGCCTTACCCTCCCCACAACTGGCGGGCGGGCCTTCAGCCTCTCTGACCCCACCCTCTGGAACTCCATCCCACAGTCCCTCCGCCTCGCCCCCTCCTTTGCCTCCTTCAAGACCCGTCTCAAGACCCTGTTCTTCGACCGTGCCTTCGGTCACCCTCCTACCCCAACACCCCCGGCTCTCCGCCCCTCCTGATCCCAACCACCAGCTCGGGTGTCCAGCACCTTGGGACGTCCTCCTGACGTGAAAGACGCTATAACAAATGTAATTTGTTGTTGTTGTTGCTGTCCCAAAGATACTCCAATACATAGAGAAAAACCCAGAGGGTTTTAATTGTGTTAAACTTGTGCCTCTCTGTATCCACTCATAGACAGACAGATAGACAGTCAGACTGATGCTGGCCTTGGGGATATCAGGATCATTACAGAATAGCTTGTTAATTACGAACTTAAGGGAACCTATAACATGTGTGGTTTGTGCGGGCAACATTAAACGGACCTCAGTGTGAATTTTTGTTTTTAAAAAAAAAAGCATCAGAAATCTGAATTAAATCGTAACTTTTTTGGGAGGAATTTAACAATGTGCATTTCTTTGCTTGGGAACTGGGCAATAATGCTCACGAAAGGGCAAGTGAGTCCTTTGAAGCATGAGAGGGTTGGTATTCTGGAAGAACAGTACAAAGTGGGCCAAAGGGATTTCTTCGTCTGACCTGGTTGTGATTTATAAAGGGTGGGCCGGGGAGAAGGAAAGTCCGATGGAATGGTGAAAATAAGAATAAACTGGAAACAAAGAAACTCGTGTGAAAACAAGCTGAACGCAGCATTGACCTGTAGAAAATCGCAGGTTTCCTGCGACCCTTTTTGCGTGAGGATTGCCATCACAGTCCCCCAGCAAAGAAATGCTGTGTAATTGGCTGCGGAGCAAGACGACTCCTTCTGGAAATCACCGATGCAGCCAATTGCATCTTCTCGGTGAGACATTGCTGTGCACAAAGTCGCTGTCCAAAGTAATTACGGTGCACGCTAATTACTTGGAGATGTTTTGGTGTTCATAGGTGCTTTTATCGGGCGCAATCCTTCTTACAGTCACTGGAGGGAGCTTGTAATATCTTGTTTGTCTCGCCCTACGGCAGTATTAATTTGCGTTTAAATCCTAAACTGCTCGTTCCGTGCCCCACGGGAACCGTTTTGGCCGTAGTTTTCAGACTGTGTCTGAAACTTACCTTCCCTCTCAGCAGAATGCTCCGGCTTCGCACTGCAACCAATTACATTCCGCTTCAATCGCTTTCCAAAGTAGTCAAGAGAATAAAGTTTACCTTCGAGGCTGCTCGTTGCGATTTAGGTCGAGCCAACAAAATGTCACGCAGCAGCCCGGATTGGAAAAAAAGATCCAAATTTAAAGGTTTTGCAAGGTGTGTGGAGGGGGGTGGAACCGCGTCGAAATTCGACTTAAAAATCACCAAAGAACGAAAGATTACGTGACAAAGAGAAGAGGATGGGGATCTCAACTGGAAAATTAAGATGAATAGGTCAGCCGGGCGTCTGGCATGTGGACACCTGTTACCGTGGGTTTGGTGGGGTCCTGTTGCTTAGTGCACTCGCTTCGCAAGCAAAGGACCTGGGTTTGATTCCCGGGCAGGACAGTAATAATATTCTCTTTAAAAAAAAATAATAATAATAATAATTTGGTCACTCAATCCACGGCTGTTTGTGGGACTGGCTGCCGCATTTTGCCGACGAAATACACAGTCGGTTCGCTTTACAGTATATTCTGTGAAGCGCTTTGAGACGTCTCGAAGACATGACAAATCGCTATATCAAATGCAAGGATTATTAGTACTATTATACGTGGAAATTCCTGAGGTGTCTATGACAAAGAGAAAGCGATGGTGAGTTTAAGTGGAAAATTAGGGCGAAAGGATAAATTGATGGGGGGGAAACTACCTGAAATTGGAGGCATGTGGCACTGTAAAAACACTTCCTAAGGACCTCGTCCGTTGTTTATGAATCAAACTTCATCACTGTTCAATGGATGTGGAAGCACGAACCGCTACACCGGTCTGTTTTATTTTGTTCCGTGGACTTTAAGCGAGCGATCTCTTAAGGGGTGTTAAATTCGTCAATTTAACCAAGCCTCGGTTGTAAGTTAGCGTACGTCTGCTAAGGAGTGAGACGGGTGCTTCAGAACGTGTTGACAGCCACGAGAGGGAGCTCCAGTATTTTCTACGACTCAGTGGAGATTCCCTCTAGTGTGGAGAACCTAATATTGTCGTGGTTGAGGTGCCAGGAACCTGAAATGCCACGAAGGATAAGCCCACTTTAGGGCTTATCCTGTTGAGACCCGGTTTCGTCTTCGAACCGCAGATCGCTCAGAATTGCGGGAAAACTCTTAAAATCCCGTCTTCAATTGGATGTGGGTTCTGCCGAAAGTCGATTTTTCACTTAATAAAGGGCAGAGTTCAGGAATTTCCGACAATTTGGAACAATCTTAAAATTTCAAGACGTGGTGGAATTTCAGACGTCTGAAATGCTGACCGGACTAGGACTCGGAACAGGGTGAATTACTCAACCCATCGGAAACATTTTCAAGCCTCTCACATGCGGGAATGTGTTCCTTCGCTGATTGCAGTTCGATACATTTGATTTGCTTCATGACGTTTCTGTGAAGTGTAGTGACTGTGTACTTCAGGCGAACTTGCTTAAACAGTTTCATAACAGGGCCTGTTCCAGATACCCGCTGAAGTCTGTGTGAAGACTTGCTTCATATTGGCCTTACCTAGCTGGATTTTCTCCATCTTAAGGCATACTTACTTCCAGTTCATGAAGAACTTCTAGTTTCGAAGGGCTTCTAGTTTCTTATTGACACGCAGGTCTTGCCATCTGCCATTATGTTGATTCCCTCCAGGAAATCAGCCCATCCCTAATATACTTTTCGCCCAAAAGAAAACGAAATTGATTTTCATCTTAGCGCTATTCTCGGATTTTTGCCGGCTCGGATTAGTTGACAAAACAGTCAGTGCATTGTACAAAAGAAGGGGGTTTCTCCCAGTCTCCTGGCCAACACTCCCCCAAATAAAACCGGTTACTCACTCAATGGCTGTTTTGTGGGACATTGCTGTGCGCAAAACGACTGTCACCTTTCGATCGCAAAATACAGTCCGTCCACTTTACAGTATATCCTGTGGAGCGCTTTGAGACGTCTCGATGACATCAAATGCGAGGATTATTTTGTTATTATAACTTGTCAGATGTGCTTTTGAGACTTTAGCGTCCTGCGACACTCTCTCGCAGTTAAACTTTAACTGTGTGGGAAGAGGAGTTTTTTTCAGGGCGAAACGTTAGGCGAGTTTGCTTACTCCACACGCCTCTGTTCACAAAGCAGGAGGTACGAACCCGGTTGTTAGTCGATTGGCGGATCGCTTTTCTGGGGTTAATAATTCCTTTTAAAAAAACTAAAATCAATAATAATTTGGTCACTCAATCCACGACTGTTTGTGGGACACTACAAACGAGACGGTCGATTCACTTTACAAGAAATTCTGTGAAACGCTTTGAAACGTCTCAAAGACGTGATAAGGTGCTATATCAATTGCAGGGATTATTATTACTATTCGTATACTGGATTAGAGATTAGAGAACTTCACTGATGTTGGGAGGTAGCATAATGCAGGCATTATGGGTTGATTAAACTGGTGCTGACATTCCTATTCTAAGTGAAATACAAGTGCTAAAGCTCTGATTCCACAGTGACTACAAAACAGTTTAGCTTTCTGATAGATATGTCCTGTTGGAATGGATCGGGGATTTGGGAGTGGGGTGGGGTTTGTTCCTCTTATTCTCCTCCTCCTCCACCCCCCCCCCCCCCCAACACCCCCGCCCCCCCCCCCCCCCCGATGATGATTTTCTTACGCACTTAACATGAGGTGTGGTCACTTGTACTTCTGGAGTGCAAGAGAGTCTTCATTCTCACTTGATGCTCTTTTATCTGGTCTGTCCAGGCTCATGGTTTAAATATTCGCAACTTTCCAGCGCTCGATGGCATTATCTGTCCGAGCCAGACATGTGCACTGTCTTCCTAACCGTACGTTTTCACCAGCGCAGGAGGTGATTTCCAAGTATTGCAGCAATTTGAGTACAAATGTTTATCACGGTTTAGTTCCCAGCAAAGTCCATTGCGGTCTTTTTATGATCAATATTCATATATATATATACTTATACATGTTGTGGGGTGGGGGCAGGGTGGGGGTTGTGTACGATTGGGGAGAGAATGTTGTGCGCCGCTGTACGTTTTTATTACCTTGGGGTTACTGAGCTCTTTAAACCCACTCTGAATGGATGTGATTGAATAAACAGCGCAAGACCTCAGCTGCACTGAATTGAATTTGCTGACAATCCTTTGGCTGAATCCAGCGCTTCATAATTTTTTTGTTTTCTTGTTCCTCGCCAAACTGTACTGACAGGCAACGCAGCGTGACCAGGAACTGTGGAACTATATTCAACCCCCCCCCCCCCACCCACCACCACCAAAAACACATTGCGATTAAGTTGAAGGTTTTCTAGATGTTCATACTAAGTAAGAGCTTCTCTACAACTCCCTCCCAATGTCCCTCTGCCTCACTCAGCCCTCCCATCTCTCCTTATCAAAACCCTTCCAAAAACCTACTCCAATTTTCGTAAGCTCTCTCTTGTGTTCCAACCCCCGACCCTCCCACCCACCCCCCCCAACCGCCCTCCATTTTCCACCTTTCTGGGGTTTCAACGTTATTTCTATGAAGGGTCTTAAGACGTTGTCCTACAAAAGGTGCTTCAGAAATGCAAGTTGTTATTTTGGCCCTTGAAATGGGCAGAGAGAGTCCTTTGTCTTCGTTGTCGTTAGTTCCCTGACTTTGAAGTGTGTGAGAAATATTGAAGTACTTGAATTTGCGACGTTAATTAACGCCGAGTGTGTGTTTTGAGTTCCGCTATCTGGTGCCACAGAATGGGAAGATGTGGGTTAATGCCTGCTAACCCTCATAGCCAGTTCCCGACATCAGGCATCCTGGCCTACCCTGCGGTGGGAGTAGATCCACTGCCTCTGTCAAAGAGGGAACATTGAAGGGGTGATGTCACTTGGGTCTGGTCCTTTTCACCCATTGTTGGCCGAGCTTTTAGCCACGGCACTTCTGCTCTCGGAAACTTTCAAACCCCAAATTTCCTTGGCTTGGGCCTCCTCCCTGCTCGCAAGCCCACGAAAAAGCACGGTCGATTCACTTTGCGGCGTATTCTGCGAAAGCGCTTTGGGACGCCTCGAAGACTCGATGAGAGGCGCTGCATTAAACGCGAGGATTGTTTGTACCATCGTTAACTCGCTCGGTGGATTTGTGAACAGCCTTGAGGGTTCAAAGCAATTGAAAACCCTGCAATGAGTGACGGACGGGTCCGCTCGGTGCGTGGGAGGGTCCCTTGTTCTTTTTGGAGACGATGATAAAAGATGGTGCTCTTTGTCGCATCCACTAGGTGGCTGCTGAAGCAACCGAACGAAGCAGCTTTCTTTGTACTTTTCTGAGTTCCCGCAAGCCTGCGGCGAAAATGTGTCGACGCAGTTAAAATCCAAACAAAGAAGTGGTGGTTTGACATTTGGACGCTTACCCTTCGATGGCGCTTCTCTTGTCTTCACCTTCCGCAGCGGTGACTGCTTGTCATTTCAGGAACTGCGAAAGCTCGCGACTTCCACAAAAAGTGTTTTCAGTGCGGAAAGAAGGGCACCGCGAGTAAGATGAAGAGCCCTGTGTTTTCCTCTCATCGTGTTCTCAATTTTTTCTCTCTGCCCCCAAAACCCCGTCAATTTATTCCTGTTTCTTTGCTCGTGTTATTGTCGTCGCTTTACCACACGTTTCACCACGAGAAACCCACGAGCCTATGTGTTGCGCGACACACTGGGGCCAAATGGCCTTCTGCTGTGCTATCGGTTTCGATGGTTCCACATTGCTGTCTCGCCCTGAATTTTTTTATGTCGTTTAAATGAATTTCACAACACGTGGGATTGATGTTTCGAGTCACTCAGGTCTTCAGAGAAGGTTTATTTTTGGGGGGGCTCAGACACATTGCTGCCCTTTACGTGGTTGCTACACCAGATAGAAACACAAATGTTCTGGACAGAAAGAGGCCATTTGAGCAGATCAAGTGCGTGCTTCTCCTACCTACTCATTGTCAACAAGACTGAGGCTCTCCTGCTTTGCTCCCTTTCCGTCTCAGACGTGACCACATTGATCTGCAGACTCCACCTCAGCATCAGTATGGAACCTCAGTGTCTTGTTCTCCCTCAACTTTCGTTTAAACCTCACATCTGGGTTCTCACCAGCTCTGCTCTCCCTTAACTCCGCAACATCGCCTGCCTCCACCAGTTTCTACCCAGGTTGCCGAGTCCCTCATCCGTACTTTTCATCACCTCCCAACTCCTGCCTAATATCATTTTAATTGGGACTACCAATCCCCCAAATAAAATTGATCATTCGCTTCATAGCTGTTTGTGGGGCATTGCTGTGTGCAAATTAGCTGCAATGTTTCACCAGCAAACACGGTCACTTGTTTTAACAGTGTATCCTGTGAAACGCTTTGAGATGTCCTCCCATGAAAGGCTCTATCAAATGAAAGTATGATATGGATTAGTTGGGCCAAGTGGCCTGTTTCCGTGCTGTATCACTCTTATGTAATGCTATGTAACCCCAGGTTATCAGATGCTCACTGTCTTATCTCGCCAAGTTGCTTGCACTGGAAACTGGACAGTTTGATAAAATATAAGTGTTGTGTTCCTACTGGGCCCCATATAAAAATAACAATCGAGCATTGCGTTCGGACAAAATAGATATGATTGAGTTGCTGAGCCAGCAGGGTCCACAGTATTCCAGGGCACCACAGCCCAGCCTGGTTCATCGGCAGGACCTGGAAGGGCAGACCAGTCACTGGGGGAAGGGAGTCATCCCACTCAGCTCCTGTTAACGCTGCAAGCCAAAGCCCTAACTGGTAGGATGGTCCTAGCTGGACAAGCAGCGGGAAAGCCCGCGACATCAATGGCAAGCTGTGCGGTCTTAGCTGCTGAGACTCCAGCAGTTACCCCAACGCACACTCCGGGGTCCCCAAGGTCTCAGCTTGGTTTTGGATACTGTTGAGCCTGGTGATGGGTTTCCGCGTGTGTCAGACGCCCGGCTGACGCCCCCCTCAAAAAAAGGTTGAGAAAACCTATTGAATGTGTGTGTGGGATCCCTCATCTCTGAGCTTGCAGGCATCCTGGCAGAAACTTATCAGAGGCTGGTATGGGATGTGGTTGGGTGCTCTTTCACACAGGTTGGTGTACGGATGTGGAATGAGGCTAACCAAGTAAACCATACTGGCATTGAATGCTAATGTTGGGTTGCCTTTCCTTATTGCGGAAGTTAGGTAATTTTGATTTGTATCTTTTGGGTAGCGTTTATATCTTTGGGTAGCATTGGTTGACCACCAACTTTCACTTTGAAACTTTTCTCTTTGTGATCTGTGCATCAAATACATCAGTGAATGCCAATCGTCACACTGAGACTATCCTGCTTGGCTCCCTTCTCATCTGCACAGGTATGACCTACGCAGATTGCTACACAGGTATATTAATATTAATATTCCTCAAACGGACTGATCTAGCTCCAAGGAGATATACAGGCTAAATAAAGCAGGTCCACATTACTACGTGGCAAACTTTGTGGTGTATGTACATTCTCCACACCGCAAATCAAACCCCTAATGGGTATCTATGCACAGTTCTTGTTGTTGCGTCAGCTTGGCTCCACTGGTAATATCCTCACCATTGATTGGAACACTGTGGGGTCAAGCCAAATGTTATTTTTTGGTTAGCCGGGAAGAACATGGGAACCCATCACCACGCTTAAGAGTTTCCAAACCAGACTGAGTTCCACACACACACACACACACACACACACACATATATATATTATATATATATGTGTATATACATACACACACCAACATATAGAGTTTGTTCTGTGTCATAAATGGAGTTTACGCTCTCTACCTGCCCCTGCTTACCTTAACTCCAGCGAGCATTGCGTGCACGTTGGCGAGAGCCAAACTTTGGGGACCCCCAGATGGTGTGGGTTCAAGCCCCTATGCTGAGACTGAGTTCATTGCCTAGGCTACCATTCCAGTTCTGTGCTGAGGGTACATTGTCAGACACAGTGCTGCGGGAGTGCTGCGTTGCTGGAGGCATCTGTCCTTCGAATGAGATGTTTAAACCTAGATTCTTTTCAGGTGGATGTTAAAGATCCCATGGCATAGTTGGCAAAGGAGCAAGTTTCTCCTGTGTCTCTACACTTTGCAGTAAATCCTTGGGAAGGCACTATATCACGTGCGCAGATGATGATTATTATCATGACCTCTCCATGAATTTGTAGCACAGGAGAACTTGATAAACCTTGGTTGGTAACGGAAGTTGCCACAGGAGCGAGGGGTGTGAGGTACTGGGTGCAAGTGTGCGCCGTGCGCCGAAAATATCTGTTTAGGTTCAGTTTTAAGGAAAACAAAACCTTCGCAAAGAGCGCATACCTGGTTAGTAACGCGCAACGGCATGTTTGCCCATTTCACTCTGGAGAACGGTGTACATTGTGTTCAGAGTATTAGTTATTTTGGATTGTGCTTGTGGAGGGTGGGTGTGTTATTTCTTGACCTCTTGTGCAAAAGGATTTGAGTAAGTACTTGCACCGCCATACTTGAGTTGTTACGGTGCATGCCTCATTTGAATTCATCACACACGATCTTGATTTTTGGATAACGACCAAAACCACAATTTTTTAATCCACATTTTAAAACCAGACCTTTGAGGTGTGTTCAGTTTTCCCCTTTTACATACCAGTGGTTAGTTGCTTTCATGTCCTGTTCTGATGGAACCATGTAGCCAACCCGTCCAGCTCGGAGTTTGATTCCAGATTTCATAGCGGGGGGAGGGCATGTTATGATAATAAAATGATGATATTCCTTGCATTTGGTTTAGCGCCTTTCATATCGGGATGACGTCTCAATAACATGTTTCACAGGATACACTGCAAAATGATGGTGACTGTGCATGTTTGTAGGCAAACACAGCAGTCAATTAGCAACACAGCAAAGTCCCCTTGAGTAGAGGATGGAGAAACACAAAGGAAGAGAACTGCTGTATATTCCGGTAATTAACTCCCACTTAAGCTGTGCTTAAAGACCAGCAGTTGAAGGAACCAGTGCCCTGGTTGCCTGCTGGACCTTTTGGTTGGGAAAGTTTATTTAGAGGGGGAAACGTGGTTAGTGCGTGCTCTCAGCACAAATATCTTTTTGAGGTGCGTTTTCATAAGATCATTCGCGTGTAGTCCTAAACTGCAAATAACACGTACTGGCATTTTGGCCCAATTCACTCTGGAGAATGGCAGGCATTATGGCCAAAGACTTGTGTATTTACATTGGACAGAGCTAAGATATTGCTTCATGTAAAAGGAACAGCCTTGCATTTTTACAGCACATTATCATGTCAACGTCTCATGAGCAATCGCAGGGATTATTGAAAACATTTACAAGTAAATATCGTAATTTTGTGGGAGGAGTTTTGTTGGTAAACACATTTGCACAAAATAATCTAAGGTTAGGAGGGATTTCGTGCCTCTGGAATCTGTGTTCGGATCCCTCTCACACCCAAGCTGATTTGGTTTCACTCACTGTTGTGAAGTACAATCTGCTCCAATATCAATTCAGTATCTGGTGCCATAACTCAGCCGGTCCTCATTAACTAGCGGAGTTCAGAGCAGTGTTTTTGTTCCCCTCATCGAACTATCTTTTTCTAAGCCTGTTAACACAAATTACGATTAATACACGACTAGTTTTACCTTGGCATTAAAAGGCTGCAGGCGGCTGTTTGAGAGGCCGTCACGACGAGTGAGTCGGGCATTAAATAGGAGCGGGAACCTGTTACTTTAAATCAAACGTTCTTTAATTTCAGCTATTGCTGCTTTCAGCCCTAAATATCTCTCCGATCGCCTTTGTCGCTAGAAGCAGCTCCTCTGATCAGGTTTTTTTTTAATATCACCTTAACACAGCGGAGATTGCTCATGGCCTTGACCGGCCTTTGCAATTAAGGAGCGCAACTGATGGTGGAGCTGACGTCCAGTTTCAACCGTGGGCAGTTTTCCATCGAAGATGCAGGGGATGACTGAGCTGCAAATGGAGAATGGGAACCAGCCAGTATGTAAACTGGCAAATTCTTTGACTTTCAGCATCAGGAATTTCAGGCTACAGATTGGCAATGTTATTCACAGAAGCCGCAAAGATGTTTTTTGTGAAATGGGAGAAATTGTTCGGAGGAAGAGCTCTCGGGTTTCCGTGCTGGCACCTGGCGTTGGGAATGTTCGAAACGAGCTTCCGCCTCCTGATGAAGGAGTCACGCTAACCAAAAGAGAGAAACTTTCCGTTTCTCGGCGCTGCTGTCTCAACATTCAATAAGCGCACAGTTTATCCCCTTCCAGTTTTTTTTTTTAAAAAAATAATAAAAACTCGAGTAATTGGCTGTTTCTTAAAAAAAATATTGTTGCGGCTTCAATTTGAATTAACTGGAACGCGTTGGCGCTTAATCATAGCTGGAATTGCTGTCCGCGTGTCTAGAGAAGGGATTGAATGATTTCCCACGAGAAACCTTCCACTTTAGTAATGGTTGAGGTTTATCACGGAAGTTGAGGTTTGCAATCTAAGATGAAGTAGAGGTAAACAGACCCAGAGAGTTGCCGTTGAAACCAAATAGAGACTTGTATGTATTGGCAGGTGCAAGTTTTGGTCACGCACGTGACTGTAGCAGGAAGTGCGTTAACCAAAGTGTACAGGTTACCGATAGGTCACGGAGATAAGTGGAAGCCTTGTTAAGAGGTAGTTTTGTTCTCAAGCGGTCTTGCAACTGTGGAAATCTTCCTTAAAAGATTTTTTTTTCTCTCTCTCTGGTGTAATTTTGCATCTTTCTTCAATGCAACACCTCAATCTTATACATTTTTAGAAAGGTTTCTGTTCTGCAAAGATATGCTCACAAAGTGTGGTGCGTTGTAACACTGTTCACAGATCTGAAATATAAAGGTCCTAATGCACGTCATGGATTATTTTGGGTGATTTTCGGGCCTATTTTGAGAAGCTCGCAGTCTCGGCTGATACTGGCAGTGTTGGGGAACTCTGCTTTGTCGGAAGAGATGTTAAACTGAGGCTCTTTCTGCCTGTTCAGGTGGACATGAGAGATTTCATGAAACAATTCAAAAAGGGAAGGAAGATTCTCTTGGTGTCCTGGCCAACACTCCTCCATACAAATGCGTACATATATATAATCCTCTATATAAATTTAAGCACGCCAATTTGACCAGTAAATTCTTGCGCTTGATCAAACGCAGGAATTATTCGTATAAAGCGGTGGGTTTACAAGTTGCTTCACTCCGAAAATTGACTGTTTCAAACAAAAGAATGAGGATTCGGGTTTATTTCCGACAAGGACTCGTCGGCAGATTAACGTTTAAACTAAACACACAAAGTAGACCTTTGGAGCCATTCATTGAATTTACAGATGAACTAACGAATGAGAAAAGGGACTTACATTTTTATGGCACCTCATACTTTGAAAATCCTTCACAGAGAGCATCACAGATAAATGCTGTCAAGTGTAGTGACTTTTTTTTTCAGAAATGTGATAGCCATTTTGCACACAGCAAAATCCCAGAAACAGCCATGAATGACCAGTTTATCTGGAGGATCGTTAGCCGGGAGTAACTCCCTTCCCTTTTTCAAAAGGTATCACGGCTTTTGCAAACTTTGTGAACAGACAGGACCTCAGTTTAACATCTCACTGTATAGTGTCTCCCTAAAGTATTGCCCCTCAGTCATTTTTGCATTCCAGACTGCTCCTGATGTATATGTATGACACCAAGGACTGGAGTAAAAACTTGTTGCTTTAGGCTAACCACGCATTCGTCACATCAAGGCTCGACTACGGGAACTCCCTCCTCGTCGGCCTTCGCAACTCTTCCCTTCACAAGCTGTAGATCATCCAAAACTCTGCAGCTCGTGTACTCTCGCGCCCCAGGCTCCGCGACCCCATCACTCCCACCATCGCCCGACTCCACCGGCTCCCCATCCCTCAAAGCATTGAGTTCAAGATCCTCGTCCTCACTTTCAAGGCCATCCATGGCCTCGCCCCCTCCTACCTCTCTGATCTGCTGACTCCCTACCAACCCGCCCGCTCCCTCCGTTCAGCGGGCTCCGCCCTTCTCCATGTCTCCCACCCGACCCATCCTAACATCGGAGGCCGGGCTTTCAGCCTCTCTGCCCCCACACGCTGGAACTCCATCCCACGGTCCCTTCGCCTCGCTTCCTCCCTCGCCTCCTTCAAGACCAGTCTCAAGAAGGGTGCCTTCGACCGTGCCTTCGGTCTCCCTCCCACCTCTCTGCCTTCCCTCACCCCTACCCCACCCCTCCCCCACGCTCGGGCCCCGACACCTGACTGTCCAGTGCTTTGGGACGTCCTCCCGACGTGAAAGGGGCTCTATAAATGTAACTTTGTTGTTGTTAATCATTTTTGTATGCAAAATAACTAGGATTTCATTCATTAACGAATCAAGCCCAGCAAAGGATAAAGCGAAAATAATTGGCAGTGCCGCCTGATTTATACATACCATTAGAAGCAATTGAGAGAGCAAGGTGGCATTTATATTTTCTGCTCATAAAGCACATTCACCGGGGTTGGTGGAGAGCTCAGTGGAACTGTGTGGGTGTTTGTCTCCACTAAGTGGCTTTGCAACAGGGTCAAGGTAATTTTTTTTAAAAAAAAAAAGAAAAATATTGTTAAAGACTCGTTGGTGTGAGAACACTGCACATCCTTAAATCCCAGGCGTCGTGCACTCGCCAAATTTCCAGCATGTGAGGAAAGAATTTTAATCTCTTCATTATCTCTTGTTGCTGTACCGGTCCCTGATGAATTCTTTCTACCTGTTGAAATGGAAAATGTTTGACCATTGGCAACAGTTGAAATGTGCGGTTAATTCGCTGGTGCACGAACAGCGAAACCTTTCTTTAAATATCCTCCAACTTAATCTGCTTTCAATTTGATGTTTTGACCGCCTCCGACAGGGAACAACAACAACAACAACTTGTGTTTCTATCCTTGCGCCCTTCACGCAAGGTAGAGTTGCCGAGAGCTTCATGGTGGTGGAGCTTGACAACGAGCCACTGGGAGAGGAAGGGGGTGGGTGGGGGCGGGGGGGGGGGGGGGTGGGGGGGGAGAGTGGGGGGAAGTGATCGGAAGCACAATCAAAAAAGAAGGTCTTTACGCAAAAGAAACCTTCGAGTATTATTTGAAGAGGTTATAGGTTTAGGTTTGCTTTTACGCGCAAACTCATTGTTTGTTTGTGGGGGAATATTGTGGGGGGTTGGGGGGGGTGTGGAGGGGGGAGAATAGGAAGGGTTCATTTGTTCCAGTCGCTTCTCATGTCCGCATATCTATCAAATCTGCGTGCAAAATGGGTTTTGTTACTGTAAGCTGTGTTTTACGTAAACCCCGGGTTCTGAGTTGATAGGAATTCTCCCCATCACCGAACGGTTCAATTTCAAGATCCTCACACTCGCCTTCAAATCCCTTCATAACCTGGCACCCCCCTACATCTCCGGCGGGCTTACAACACCACCCAACCCCCCCACCCAACCCCCAACCCGCGGCCTCCCCTCGACCGGCTCTGGCCTTCTGCTTGTCCCTCGTGCCCTCCGCTCCACCATTGGTGGCTGCACTTACTCTCTCCCTCAATCCCTCCGCCTTGCCCCCCCCCCCCATTTTCAGCTCACGCCTGAGGGCCTTCCTCTTCGACCGTGCCTACTATCGCCTCCACCTTTTCCTCCCTCCCCCCCCGTGGCTTGGGGTCGTGCTCCACCACCACTCTCGAGCGCTTTGTGAAGCCACCTTGCGTGAGAGGCGCTATGTAAACCCACGTTGTTGTTGGGTTTGAGGGTCGGAGAATTTTATTCCAGTAGCTGTGCTGGAACCTTGACAAAGCAAAGCAGGGTTTATTTTGGCTTTTTCATGCCATTTAATGGGCTCCGTATTACCAAATGCACTCCCTTTCTCCCCACTCCCTTTCTCCACTGTAACCTGTGGGTTTTAGGTGTACCTAGCTCACTCGGACAGCACACCTTGAATTCTTTCCACCCATTGAAATGGCGAACAGCTCCGCAGTAAGCATGTCTTTGCTCAAGTGCAGAGAATGGAATAAAATGCCTGTCTTTGCTACAGAAACTTGCACTTATATTAGTGAGTTTTACTTGGCGGTGGCGTCTCAGAGCCCTTTCTTTTTCTTTTACTCAGCAGTCCAGCATCAGTCCCGGCACGGACTTTACTGAAGTCTTTACGCCAACCTTGGAACGGTACAGGAAATAGTTTTGAGCAGTTCCAACCCAGTGATTGGTAGTCACATAGCTGCAAAGGGCAGCTGGTGTGAGGAAAGGCGAACATCACACCCCTGCTTTGCAGGGTTACTCACCTGAGATTGCAAGTCCGTTAAAGTTCACAAGCACGGGGTTTGGTAATTCTTGAGATTCATCGGAAGGTGATGAGCGGAGTGCAGTGGTACAAAGTTCACCCACTTAATCGTGTTTTGACTGGCACTTCCGTGCAACGCTTTAATGTGTTGGTGCGAAATATGCCCACACTTCTTCTCAGGGTGCGTTTCCGCTATTTACTACACCTGCGCCCGATGTGGTACATGAATTAGAAAGTTGTCCAGTTCCCCAGCACTCTGTTTTTCACCTTGAGAATCAAACTAGCGAGAAAAATAATAAGCCACGTGTTGAGGCTGGAGGTGTATTTCAGCCACAAATGCCTCTCTTCCGGGAGAACATCAGAAAAGCTGAACTACAGTATCCTGTAAGGGGATTGCTTTTAATTTGTGGACTGTCGTCCAGCTTCTGTATTTCATTGCAAGGGGTTTAATCTCTAAGGCTTTCAGGATCTATTTAGATTTTATCATCTATTTATTTATTACCTGTATCAACACCTTGGGATGTCCTCCTGACACGAAAGGCGCTATCTAAATGCAATTGTTGGAACGGCCCCGACTCCTTCTCCTCCCAAATAACTTTACCCTAACAAAAGCCCTCATAATTTGTAGATATATCAGGTTCCCCCTCTCCACCCCCAACGCCCCCAAACCTTTTCTGCTCCAATGAAAACAGACCCAGTCTGTTTGCAATGATTAAGAACAATACTTGCCCCAAGGATTTTTTTGTGCTTTTTGCTATTGGCGCCAAATTCATTGTTTTCTACGCTTGAATTTAATCCTGAAAGTGTTGTGCACTTCACACTATATTAACACCACAGGTTTAAGCAAGTGGGTGCTGTTCTTTGATCAAACTAAGACAACAAGTTAGGGCTGCAAGATTAAAAATAATGCCGTGCTTTCATGCAGAACGAGATGCGAGGTGTGGTCGCATGTTATCACTGAGTTTGGTATAGTCCTTGTTTTTAAATGCAGCGAGAGGCCAAGCCAGATGACACCCTGGCATTGCTGGGTATGGGTAGGGTTTATTTCTCTCTGGGTGTGAGCTATCTATCATTGTCTAGCCATATCTTTTTGGGGGTGGTTGAGTGCCAACTTTCAGATAGTTTCATCTTTACACACCTGCAAAGATTGTGGTTCACAAATACGAGTTTGTTATTTCTTGAAGTCTGCAGAGACAGCTGACACATACAATGCTACGGTGAAACAAAAATCTAACTCCCCCATTTGCTCATTGGATATCTATCTCAAATGATATCTATCGGCGGGACGTCCTCCCGACGTGAAAAGCGCTCTATAAAATGTAATTTTGTCGTTGTTGTTGTTAAATTAATGCCTTCAAGTCGCTGCTCGCACCTAAGTATCCAGGCTCACACCTGAATAATGGCCACGTGGCAAGATATAACCTAATATAAATAAATGATAATAATCCTTGCATATGATATAGTACCTTATCATGTCGTTGAGATGTCTCAAAGCGCTTCACAGGAATATACTGTAAAGTGGTTTGACTGTGTATTTGTGAATAAAACATGTCAGCCAGTTTGCACACAGCAATGTCCCACAAACAGCCAGGGAGCGATTGACCAATTTTATTTGGAGAATGATTGTCCAGAAACTGGAAGAAGCTCACTTCCATAGGACCCCCGTGTGCCACAGGATCTTTAACGTCCACCTAGAACAAGCAAGCGGGGCCAAAGGATGGATAAAAAGGAATTAAATCACCTTTGGGAGGGGGCGGAAAAATAGTGGCAAGGAAAAATTGCACAATAGATATATCTGTTGCATCATCTGGCAGCTACTAACCATTAGGGGAGAGCTCAGTGGAAGTTTGCTCATGTTCTCGGTTGAGGTATTTACATGCATGCACCCTAGACAGTCTGTAGGAAAGAGAGGCAAAACTTTACCTTAAAAAATAGGTCCAAAAATGTAATTGCTTTACAGGCATAAAAAATACACTCATGCAAATATTGCATTGGCATTCACTGGGTATTCTTACTGGATTTTGCAGGGGAAAAGCTTATTATGAGGCATTCTGACCTGTCTGTTTCATAGCATACATCATGGGATTGCTAAAGGCCACCGTTGGCGTGTATTTTGTTTCTTGCATTTGATATAGTGCCTATAATTTCAACGTCTTGAAGCATTTCACAAGTATCTGCTGTCAGATGTAGTGGCTGTGTTTTTTTTAGTTAAACTCAGCAGCCATTTAGCACTCAGCAAGTTCCCGCAAGGGGTCGAATGACACTGGCAGAAACTGCCCCAAATCACAGGATCCCGAGGTGCTAAACCTTGCCTCGGAAAAACGCCGATGAACTTGGCAAGAGTAACGGTACGACACAGCAATCTCTCCCCGAGCCAGTCCCTGACTTACCTCCCACCCCATCTGCCTCAGCAACAGATGGGTAGACACGTGGAGAGGAAGGATATCAATGGATACAGCGAAAATGCATTAAATTGGGATTTAAAAGAGCTACCATAAACTTAATAAAATAATGGGACAGGGTTGGTGGGCTGAATGGCCACCATCTTCCTCAGCTGTGGTCATCTCGAGAGGACAAGGAAGGAGAGGCTGCCTCTGAAAACCTTCAGCTTCCTAAAGAACAGTAACCTGGGAGCAGGTTCGCTCTGCACAAACTTTGTGGAAGTTTGCCTTCAACAAACTTAAAGGTTTGTTGAAGACAAAAGCATTGTTTACCACACCAGGATGCTCCTCACCCAGTTTAACCCCTAGCCCCCCCCCCCCCAAAAAAAATTGGTCACTCAATCCATGACTGTTTGTGCTGTGAGTAATTGGCTGCCGCGTTTGGCCCACAAAATATACAGTCAATTCACTTTACAGTGTATTCTGTGAAGCGCTTTGACATGTCTCAAAGATGTGATAAGGCCCTATAATCAATGCAAGAATTATTATTGTTATTATTATCATTGTTATATGCCTTCCTTTACACTTTGGAGTGTGTCGAGTGACTATGTGGGGATAGGGCATTTCACTGCCAGGGCTATTCAAAGCAGCCATTGTAATCTGCGTTCCCCCTTTGCTCACTTTAATAGACAGCCATTAATGCTACAAAGGAAACACCATGTACTATGTATCTGCATTTGAAGATAGGAATATAATGCTTTATCATTTAGAGAAATCTGTTGATATTGCCTTTGGAATTTTCTTCTCCATTGAGTATCTTTTTGGCTGCTGTCCAGTGCTATCACACCAGATTAAAACAAAAACCTGCATAGCTGATTAAAGGTAGATTGATCTGTTATGAATGCCCACGGAAAAGTCATAAACACTGCATTTTATTACCAAGATCTCTGTAGATCAAAATGTACAGACATTTTGGAAACTGCTTGGACTTGAGGCTTTCAAAGCCGCAAACAGTTCACATTTTTAACGCTATTATCCCTGCACAGGATTAGTAAAATAATGATAATGCGCACAGACAAAGACTTGGCATCAACTTGCATGTAAGCAGTCCATCCAGATGGAAGCACTCTAACCATTATGTCTATAGTTCTGTACTAATAAAGGTGAAATGTCTCTGTGTGTGTGTCTGTGTGTCTGTGTATCCGACGATCACGCAATAACCGATTGATGCAGAGACATGATTTATACCTCTTCGGAAAGCTCTTGCATCTGATAGTGTCATGGGCATATTTTTTTGTTGGGATCTCCTATCGTTGATGGGCTACATTAAAAAATGCTTTAATTAAGCCCCAAAATATGAGGTATGCATCGTATTCTGCTACTACGTAGCGCCAGAGGAAAGCACACACGGTTCAGAGAGATGTATGTATATTCTGCAACAGATGTATGGCACTATTTTCTGGGAGAGAGACTGATTGAGAGAGCGCAAGGGAGACTGGGAGAGAGATACTGAGAGAAAGAGAGAGAGAGAAAAAGACTGAAAGAGAGAGACAGAGATCCTGAGACAGAGAGAGACTGTGAGAGAAAATATATTAAAGGAGTCCTCCCAAAAGGAGTCCTCCCAGCTGAGTATAGATAAAGACAAAATGTCTGTCTGTGTATCAATCTACATCCATATTGGTTGCACGTGAAGCTGAAACGGGTACAGCTAGTATTTTATGAAGACATTGGATGCTTGGAATGGTATGCACACACTCTCCCTGGAGGGTTGCATCCCGTTTACCTAATTCCGGAAATTATTAAGCGCATCATGCCTTTCATGGCCTTTATAAGTAATGCTTCAGTTTGAATCTTATAGCTATTAAAACACCAGCGGGTATGCATTCCAAGGAACACAGGAGCTAAGACAGCAGACTGGCAAAGGTTTTAGAGCCCCTCGTATTGTCCCAATTACATCTTATGCCGGTGCTTTGGTTTGATGTGACAGCCAACGGAATGAGAGCCTGGCAGGCAGCGTTGGACAGGGAAGTTCAAACTGGCTTAAAATAACAAAACCCGCCATTACTCACCGATGGCATTCCTCTCGGGCTTTCAAAAAGGAATTTGTTTTTTCCTGGAAGGAGTATTTCCAGAAAACAGGGGAGAACATAATTGTAAAACGAGAGCTGAACCAACTGAAAGCAAATCCAGAGAACAACTGGAAACACGCGTGGAATGCACTGCCCTGGAGCACTAGACGCAGAATTGACTGTGGTGTGTAAAATGGAGATAGATTGACGAATACAGAGAGAGAAGGTAGGGAAATGGGATTGAAAAAATAAATAGCTGCCATGAACTAATCAACCACAGAGCAGTTTTGATGGGCCAATTGGCCTACTCTTGTTCCTATGAATCTGGCCCATGTAACCAACTGGTTCATCAAATGCTTCAATGTTCATTTGCTTCATGTGTCCCTTGGACGAGACGTTAAAACATAAGTCTTGTCTGCCCGTCTAGGTGGATGTTAAAGATCTTGGAATACTAATTTAAAAACAGAAAGGAGTTCCTCCTGCTGTCCTTGGCAACACTCCCCAGTTACATTGCTTAGTTACTTGGTGGTTCCTTGTAGGAATCTGTTGGTGTGCGAAAATTCACTGTCCCATCTTACTATTTAGGATGATTTTCCTTCCTTCTTAAATTCTTAAGTTCAGTCTGATTTGGGAGCAAGATTTCCACAGTTCTTAAAAAAAAATCCGAATTTAAAAACTCTTCGTGATTCTCCATAACCTTATTTCATGATAAGTTAGTCTTACAAGACGAATAATTGGAGTAATTGGAATTAGTTTTTGTTGGATATACGTCCCAAGCAGCAAGAATATCTAAAGGAGAGAATAAAAAAATATTCTTTAACAGAAGCAAAGAGGTTGCCTTTCTTCTTTTTATCTCTCTGCCTCTATTTTGACATCTTCCATTATGTCATTCCATTCCATGGTTTACTCGGGATAGGGGCAATCCGTTTCCCACCCACTTCCAATGGCATTCTCACACTAAACCACTTGGAGGTGCTGCCGCACTTGGGAGAAGCAGGAATAGGACTGGCTCGACTGGCTAAAACCCAAGCTGAAGTGGATAGACTACTGACCTTTCGGCACAAGAGCACCAGTTGTGTCAATGTTACCCCATTTGAACCCAGAAGCCAAAGAAAGTTGTCTTAATCCATTAAGTGTCGGCACAGGACGCCAGATTCTGCTGGGAAGCCTCTAAAGGAAACGTACGGACAAACCTGCGTGGGTTTGCACTCTGATGTTTAGAGTTGCAAATCTCATGGCCATCCGTAAATATCCGAACTCCTAAAAAGGAATAGTTGAACCTCCTATTCATTGTGTTCCTTTCTGCTCAGTGAGGGGCGCTATATCAATGCAAGTTGTTGTTGTTGATAAGCTTTGAGGCTTTGCACAACAGCAACCTGGATTTATATAGCATCCCTCGCATAGGGTAGCATCCCAGAGTGTTTAGGGCACTCTGTAAATGCAAGCTCTTTTCTAACGAATGATCAGACGAGGAAGACAGATGATGTCTTTGGTCTTTCATCATAGGTAACTCCATAAAATCCTAAAACCTTTCTTCACACTAAGCATTCTGAGATTGGGGCAAGTACCGGACTGTTGATGTCGAATCAATTTGAATGTATAAAAGGGAGATGAGTACTTGGGAAGCCATGGTATTGAAGTATGAGTGGAGTCCTGTAGCTCAGTAGTTAGAGCACTTGCCTCGCAAGCGAGAGACCTGGGTTCGATTCCCACCAGAGTGAAACACTGGGCAAGTTTCCTTACTCAACACGCCTGTTTACCTTGCAGTAAGTAGGAACACGGTATTTAGTCGATTGGTGGATCGCTTTTCCAGGGGTGATAATCCCTTTCTAAAAAAAATTGGTTACTTCAATCCACGACTGTTTGTGGGGACACTGCTGTGCGCAGTTGGCTGCTGTGTTTTGTTTGGCCACAAAATGTACAGTCAATTCACTTTACAGTATATTTCCGTGAAGCGCTTTGAGACGTCTCGAAGACGCGATAAGGCGCTATATCAAATGCAAAGAGTATTATACGGAAAATGGTGTGAAAAGGTCTGCCACGGTTTAATAAAATGACAGTGACAAGCGTGATGGGCTGATTACCCTCTCTTGCTTCTGTGTTCTTAAGAAAGCGATGGACAGAAGGCAGCTTTTTGTCTGATGGATGCCTATTTAACACCAACCTGCTGACAGTATTTCACAATCGATCAATAGCATTGGAACTTGGTCTTCCATGGCCTTGCTCTGTCTACGAAGAAGGGTCATCCCCAAGTCTCGCCTTCCTTCCATAATGCTGATTGGATTTCCAGTATTTGTTTCCATTTCTAATTTAAAAAGTTTTTGTTTCTTAGCCCGTGCCTGTACAATGGTGGAAATTTCCAGGGAGGAAAAGCTCAGTTTCTTACAGTAAACAAAGATTCCGATAACAAAACCCTTTGTAGCTATTTGAGGAGCAGATAAAGTTGGACATTTCTATTTGGGTTTGAAATAGGATATACTATCTCACTGTAAAACAATGGCCCATATTCCCCTGGCCCAGCTATATATTTGACTAAAAGTTATGAATGGTAAAAGGANTTTTTTTTCACGTAGTAGCGCACATCATTTTTTAAAGTACATCTTTACCCACCCAGACGCCAGTTATGAATCTTCATTCAAATGTGGTTTCATTTTTTTATTTTAGGAGGGTTGTTGTGGAGCCGTAACCACAGCTCAACACAGGAAACTGCAATCTCTCACTGAATTTGTCCCATTGAACAAAGCACTGCTGCGAAGATAAGTGTAGATTGAAATGAGAAATGTCAACGCCAAAACCAATCTATTGAGGGGAAGGCGAAGGAAGAATACTTGAGTGTATTGTATTGGTGGCACTCATTCAGCCACCAACCAGCCTTATTTATGTCTCTTGCACTGCAGCTTTCAAAACCCTTTGATCCTCCCATCCACCGAAAATCAACGTTAGCTTCAGCAGGAGGTAAAATTGTCAGGCAGAGAGTATGGCCCTTGCGTTTCTACCTTGTCTACCTGGTTACAATTAAAAATAACTTTCGCGTAGATGGCGCTCTGAATGTACGGTAAAACGCTTCACAACGGCTGTGTGGATCACCAAGCAACGACAACAGCAAATGAAGTTGTTTAGCGTGGGAACGAGAGGAAGTTTGAGGATCAATAAGGTAGATTTTGAAGAGTTGTTTGAAGGGGCGAGGCGGAGGGATTTTGGGAGAGTTCCAAAGTGACTCGTTGGGAACCAAGCTTAGTCGAATCAGAATGGGCTGAGCTGGAGACATGTCTGCGGTTCCCGGCTCTCTCAAAAAGCCTCGCTTTAGCCCAATCACAAAGGTTCCACGGTAACAATGTATTTTTTCTGGGAAAGCTATTGTACCATTCAAATGGGCTGGGTGGGAGCGGGAACCTGCTCAAAAGCGTACGTGAATCCATTCATACTTTAAAAATATGTAGTTATTATTGGCAGCTGGCCTTTGATAGGGAGCTGTTGCCCTCCAAACAACCTCTGAGCTTTTCGGATCCTGGATCTCTGCACTTTAGGTCTTCTGTGGCTGTTGGTGTGTACTGAGTGATGTCCCTGGTTGGATTGGATTTGGATTCCAACAAACAGCTTTGACAAATTCACTCCTAAAGCTACCTGGGCTAAGACCAGCCTGCCAGATCCGCTCCACCATTGGTGACAAAGCTTTAAGCCGTTCTGCCCTCGCTCTCTGGAACTCCATCCCTCTCGTCCCTCCCCACCTTTATAGCTGCCAGACAACCAATCTTTCAATTGTGCTTTTGGTTTCCACCTGTTCTCACCTCAACAACCCTGCCTCTGTTGCCTTTCGTCCCAACAATTTGACGTAATTTAACGGATTTATATTCTTCTACGCCTCTACGGGACCCACTGTGAGATATTTGTCTACTTCCAAGGCTGAAGAGCCTCAGCTTACGCCCGGTCGTTCCTCATGGGTTCGTTCCTCTAACACTGAGGATCGGCTGAGTTTGCTTCTCTTGCACTGCCTCTCGGGCTTGAACTGACTCCCTTTAGGGTCACGGTGACCAGAACACAGTGCTCCAGTTGTGGTCTGATTAGAGAGCTGCGCAGCTCGAGCAGATCATGGGAAATCTGAACTCCGCTGGTTTGGGAATATAATCCAGATTCCTTCAAACGAAAGGCTCTCGAAAAATGTTAACAAGCTCTGTAAACGACATGAACTGCCATTGAACTGATGGTTTTTAAATGGATGTGTATTAATAAACAAATAATGATCTTTGTAGTTGATATATAGTGCCTATAACATCCGGTGGAAGTTTTTTTGTAAAGTGCAATTTATTATCTATTTGGAAGTGAGTGACCACAGCAGCTGATTTGTGAACAGCAATGTTCTCACAAAGCCATGAAGTTCCTGACCCATTTTATAACAATCCTTGCATTTGGTGTATCGCCTTATCGTGCTGTCGAGACTTCTCAAAGTGCTTCACAACTGGATTGACTGTGTATTTTGTGGCCAAAACAGGAGAAGCTCCCTTCTCTTTTTAAATAGTTCTCGTGCGATCTTTAATATCCATCTAAAGAGGCGGGCGGGACCTTGGTTTAACATCTCATTGAGAGGACAGCACCTCTGGACAAGGCAGCACTCTACTGAAGTACCAGCATAGACAATGTCCTCAAAGCCATTGACCCGGAGACATGTGCAACCAACTGAGCCAGGCTGACACATGAGGTTTTAAGGTTGTCTATTTTTTAAAATAATATGGGGAACAATGATGCACACTGTGGGTACTTGCATTTTTTTTTAACCAAAACACTTCAAAAGTCAAAAATGTCAACGTCAGCTCCCTGAAATAGGGTTGACTGAAAGATGAGCAGCACTCATCTCAACAAAGTGATGTTTATTTAAACCCGAAGCTGGTGCATGGCATTCAGAAACGTTCATTTAGGTGTGGGCGCGTATATATAGAATAATGAGTAGTGCAGAGCAAATAAGACGCTTACGTCTTGTGGTAGGTTTAAGACCAGACTTTGTGTAACTTGCCAACAATTGTGCATATGGGCCCCAAACAGGTCAATGCTCATCTGCGTCTTGGTTTTTTGTACAGTGAAATTTATAAATTTGCCGTTTTTTTGTTTTTTAGCTCTCACTGCTTCTTGTTTAGGATCCTTGCACAACCTTGAGTAGATTTGGCACCCCGACATGTAATGGCAAAAAAGAGATATATCTTGTTCCCGTTAACCAGAGACCTGTAATTCCTTATGTTCTTATTTTTGGAAGTTGATTTTCCCCACCCGTTTTAGGAATGGTGGAAAATTGGCTGCTGAATGAAGGTTGAATTTCAAAACTGTTTTCCAAAATTCTATTCGTTTTCTTGCTTGAACACAAATTCCTTTTGGGAATGCGCAGCGCTGTATGAAATGTGTAGTAATTCCTGTCAAGAGCTGAGATTTGAATCTTTCTTGTGATCTTGTTAGATGTATAGACAGAGTCATTGCAAATCCTCATGAAAGCAACTTCAGATGAATGTTGGTGTATGCTGCATGCCTGACACTGTATTAATTCTATCAAAAATATAGACCAAGCTACTGTTGCTATAATGCTATAGCGCTTAAACTCAAAGGTAATTAAGTTTAAGACCAATTATGTCCTGACGTCAGACCATGAAATAATAAGTCTCTTGCTCAAAAAGAACCCACCACTGATAGCACCCTTCTCTCCCCCACTCCCCACCCCCAACCCCAAGCAAGAAAATACCCCTCTAAGGATCAGGACAACTTCAGACTTTATTGTGCAACCTGTCTACAGCTTAAAAAGTCTGCCAACATCCACCGCCACCAACAACAGCAAGGGTTTATATAGCACTGTTTATGTCGGGTAATGCCTTGGAGCACTTTACAAGGATGGGGTTGGACACCAAGCAATGGAGAATGGTGAAGGGGGAGCTGGCATTGGCTTGTTTGAAAAGTTTTAAAGTAGGACAGAAAGAGAGAGGTAAGACAAAAGAGTAGAGAGAGGGCATTCCAGAGGTTAGTGGCCCAGGTATGAAGGGCGAATGGGGCAAGTGTGAAGAACAGCCACTTGTGTAGAAATTGGAGGGCTGTTCCCACTATAGTACTCTGTTGTGGCATGAGACATCTTCAAAGAAAGGTGATCACATATGTAAGGTAACCTGCCACCTTCACTGTAAGTTAGGAAAAAAAGTGTAGGCCACAAATCTACACCAACAAAATTCAAGTGGTAACACTACAAAATATTTGGAGCGCAGGCATCAAGGCAGGAAATTATCAGCACATTCGCTGTTAAGAAACAAGAGTTTCAGAATCATTCCAGGTATCACAGTGGGTAATTGAATCGAAGTTTATTTTCTCGCATGAGGCCCACATGCGCACACGTTCCAGGGATGGTTATTTTTATTTTAAATGGGACTATTTTGGAAGACTTTGGGACTGTACATCATCGCAAGACATCCACGTATTGCCTTGAATCTCTCTGCCCCCTCTGTTGTGCTCTTAGCTATTAAAATAACTAAGATCTTGTATATTTGTTGGCCTTAAGACAAAAGGAGGAGCTATGGAGAGAAAGATATTCGCATCCAAATGACGGCAAACTGGTGCCTCAGTTTATCTGGTTCCTCAGTTTATCTGGTTAATCTATCATCATTGCTGCTGGGCTACTGGGTTGTCAGTCTAATGTGTTTCTTTTTTCCACACACAAACCCCCATTTATTTAATTAATGTTTTTAAGTTAACACTGCCTTTGATTTGCCAATTCCAGATGCCCTGCTGGGTTATTTACTACTCTAACTCTTCACTTAATGGTACAGCAGATTAGCAGATGTACTTGCTGCAGTTCCAGATGGATCGGATTTTAATGAATGGCGATAGTTTTATTTTTTCCTTTCCCCCTAGTTATTTTTTGATAGAAAACTTCCCTGTGAAATGGTACAGTATTAGTAGTTTGGTAGTGTGCTAATTTATATATATCCTAGTCTTTCGCTTCGGCATAACCTGGAACCTTAATTTTTCTTCACAGAAAGAAAACCCGAAGTCGAAATAGAGCGAGCAGTGTTAGTCTACAGTACAATCACCAATGCAAACAGAAGGACAGGTGCCTGGTGATGCTTCCTGTAAGTGCATTGCTTGCGTCACTAGGACAAATACACTTCTGGCATTGCAACAAAATACTCCCTGTTTCAGGTAAGCGGGTTCAAACAATGTTATCTCAAGCATGTCCAATTTCAATCGCAATTTAATATGGTGGAATAGAGTAAAGGTGAATTCAGTGCACCTCGTTATACAATGGTGTTTGGGATCCAGAAGATCTCATCCCATGCTATAGCGAGGTAACTGTCCATAAGCACAACTGGCTAACACGTGTGGACACCCCCCCACACCCCCACCCCACACAAAAAAAGCGAAAGGCCAATTCTGGGTCAGCGAGGCTGCTCTATGTGTGGAGTGGGCTACGCTTGGCCAATTGTGAAGGCAAGTTGGCTCAAGGAAGTTCAGAGGGGCAAATTTGGCAAATAGATTGATTGCGGGATATAAGAGAGAAGTTTTTTTGTTTGGGAAATTATATTTTAACTTGGGGCTAGGGTCAAGTGGGCTTTTCCAAGTCCTGCAGGTTCCTGTGTTTTTGCACAATTTGATGCATTTGCGCATTCAGCTATTAAAACGGCTAAGATCTGGTATTTTTGTGTCAACTTGGATAAGCATTAACCTTCTTTCTCCAGGGCTGCAGAACAAGAGATTCGGTGTTGTGATGGGCAATTTCAGGAGTTTAAACAGAGGGTAATTAACAACTAGAGCAGGTTACGAGGAGTGATAGTTGGTACCGGGGTCGGATCACCGCTGTAAACGTTTGGAGCCCAGGAGACAAGGAGAGCAGAACTTGTATTTGGGTGACGGTTGCATGGAATAGGCTGAGACAAAACCCCAAAAAACAATGCTCATAAATGTGAAATCGGATACACACTGTTCAGAGATTAAAATGAGCGAATGTCTCATACCTGACAATCTGGAAGTGGCACCAGCAACAATTTTTTTTTACGCTGATTCATTATGTGGCATCTGATTTTTTTTTGGGGTGGGGGGGGGAACAGGGGCGGTGGTGAGAACAGATATGCCCTGAATATTTGAAGCCATTTAGCTCTCTAGTAGCTAAATGTTGTCATGTACAGGTGCTGCTCTTTAATCTTCCACAAATCCTTATTTTCATTAATAGTTTGAAATATTGTATTTTTTTGGGGGGGGGTGTGGCAAAGGAAAGGAAAAGAGAAATCGATGATTTTTAATTTCAGATGTATCTTGATTCCTTGGTTAATTCGTCCTCCTTCCTGTCACCTCAAGGAACACTATTCATATATCTGACAGCAATGGTTTGAAGCAAACAATCTCTTTTTCTTAAGAGGTTATGTCTGATTGCATCTAAATATTTATAATGAATTCCTGATAACTCATCACTCCAACGGAAAGGGGGGCACTCAGAGCGACAAGTTATCAGGTGGCGAGTTAAGCAAATGTATACATACATCAATAAATGTGGCCCGGTTATTGACAGCATGATGACTTATGTGGTTGTGGCAGGTTAAGGGCAGGATTGAGTTATCAGACGTTTATTATATATTACAGGTGTAGATTTCCCTCTTCTTCCCTCCTCCCCCTTTACTGGTTTGATATTTCAAAGAAAAATCAACAATTGCTTGATGTTTATATAGTTTAGTGATTGAAGAATAAATACATTTATCTTATTTTAAAACCTGGCTCAGTCCCACCCTCTCGATCATATGGTTGTGGGTTTAAGATCCATTTGGGGACTAGAATTCATACTCTAGGCAGACAGTAAATGCTTGACAGTACAGCAATGCACTGTTCGAGGATGCTGTCCTTCAGGTGAGACATTAAGCTGAGTTCCTATACTCTTGTTCATATGGACCACAGAGATACCATGGAAGCTATCCAAAAAAGAGTTTCTTCCAGTCTCCTGGTCAACAATCCTCAAATAAAATAGGTCATTCACTTCATGGCTGTTTGTAGGACGGCTCTGTACCAAATTAGTTGCTGCGGTTGCGACATTCTCTTCGAATGGTACCATGGGATCTTTAATGTCCACTTGAATGGGCAAGTGGGACTCAGTTTAACATCAGCCTGGTACATCTGGCACCTGCTTGAACCTTCTGGTATGGGTTTTATTCCGGGGTTCAAGTGTAGTTCAGTGAGTGAAATTGTAAATCACTAAAGTGGAGCGCGCAAATTTCAAATACATTTATCCGTAGCTCCTGTCATTGTCTGGGAAAATAGTTCTATTTTGTTCTATTTCGCAGCTGTACTGTGAGGCTCTTAAACAATACAATGTTTATTGTAGTTATCTTGCGTTTGAAATAGCGGCTTTCGTGCTGGGAGGTCATCTCAAAGCATTTCACATGATTAACCCTCCTATTCTATCCCTCCAGTCTACCAGCTCTTACCATCTTCTCCTTCCAGGTTCAAGTGGTTTCTTAAATAAGTCCAGTGTCGTTCTTTAATACAGACTTCTCTATTTTGTTATACACAGCAGCATTAAAATGAATGACCAACATACATAGTAAAAGCAACAAGTAGATTTTTGACATGAAAGTTTGTATGCTTTAATAAGGTGTCAAAAAAGCATTACCTCATTAGTTTAAGATTTCCCATACAGAATAAGATAATTAGGAGGTAAGCTGCACAGCTATTAAATATTCATAATAAAAGCTATGGCTGTTAATATTAGAACTGAAACACTGGCATAATATTTTAGCAGATTTCTTGCATTGCCTTTTTAATGCTGAAAACAGCACCATTAAAACCAATAGAAGCCAAAAGTTTGCCTTTAAGTGCTTTCACATTTTTTTTGTTGCTTCATGAGCATTTTCTCTGTGAAAAAAAATCATGAAACCTGTCGGGTTCTTGTTCAAAACAAGGTATGGTGGAAAAAAAAAGAGCGAAACATCTGGCGCTTGAAGACTTACCACCAACTTAAAGGCAAGCTTTATCGACATTGAATATCTGTATTTAGGTCAAACCTTCACTGTCAGTTACGAGGGTAGTAACAGAACGCCTTGGGGTGTCCTCCTGATGTAAAAGGCGCTATGCAAATGTAATTTTGTTGTTGTTGTCCTCGTTGAGTGTACAGGAGGGAAGTATCTGGATAAAACCCTCACTTGCACAGCCTGGAGTAGAACCGGCATTGGGGAAAAATTGCAAGACTGGAACGTTTTTCAGTGGAAGTGAGGAACTCAAACTCTCCTTTTGCAGTTTTATTGGATTTTTTTTTAAAGTACTAGTGACTATAACATGATTCGGAATTCTTACAAAAAACATACATCAAGAACATAAAGGTTTGACCTTAATTTAGCAAGGACCCAGACAAGTTACTGACCGGAATAGCAGAACTTGATTATATACCTGACCAAAGAACAATACAACAGCTAAATATATATTTTATATATTTTTTTTAAAAAATGTTTATTTCACTATATTATAGACACTTAATGTGCATCACATAAGCAAAAAAATCCAGGCTTGTAATAAAGCATTGTTAGTACTCGCCTATCGGCCGCTTTTCCTGCTTTCAAGTTATTCTTGTTTACCAGTGATCAGAATACCAATCAAATGCAAAACCAACACAATAATGAAACACTCTTAACCTTGCAAATATGACTACTAATAGCCATCCTTTCTGCTTCTGCTCCTCGGATATTACAAAGTACCAGGACTAGAACAACACTCCTCCCTTACCTCCTCCCCCCCACCCCCCCCCCCCCCATTAAATCTTTAAAAGCTTAATATTTAGTAAATGAGTCATCAAAAAGACTAAGCTTATTGAAGCTACAGTGTGCAACTTAAAATGTCCACGTACAATAATAAATCTGTCTAAAATAACTTTTAGCAGTTAGTATTTTAACTGACTGACCATCTGTAGGAAAACAAAACGGCGGGAAACATTTTAACTCTCGTTTCTTTAAAAAAAAGAAATTAAGTGCATTTGTTTAAACTCGAGAAAGATATCTGCTTTTTAATTTCAAAGAGGGAGTGAGCAGGGGGTGGGGGGGGGGGGGGGGGGTTAACGAGGAAGGAAGGAAAAATGTGAAGCTACCAGTAAGAAAAGAGAACTTTTCTGAAAAATAAAGGAACTTTATTGAAAAATAGAGAGATTAGTTTAAACAGACACAAAGCTGTTTTGACAGCAGGAATAATAGAACACAGGTTAATAATGCGAGGGGAGAGGTAGGGAGTGGGGGGGGGGGGGTGGGTGCAAAGAGGAGAGAGAAAGAGAGAGAGAAAACGAGAGAGAGGGGTGGGAGGGGGGGGGTGGGAGCCAGTTTGCAAAGACGTGGACAAGGTGAGCGAGTAAGAATCTTTTAAACAGCGTCAACACAATGTCAACAAAAGACTACTTTTTCTGAAAAATATATTTAGAAACTGAAACGGTTGTGACAATCCAGGCCAGCAGTTTTTTTTTGGGGGGGCAGAGCGGGTCTAGGTGGCTTGATCCAGAGCTCTGAGCAGTTCACGACCTTGCAAAAGTGTTGAGTTTCCCACCACCGGGGCGTTGACTTCACAGTCATATCTCGTGAGCTCCGGCAACGAGTAGGACACGAAGGATGAGCCCAGGAGTCGACTTGCCATCCCTGCAGAGGCGATTGTTTTTTTTTTAACACCACTGAATACAGCGAGCGACAACAGAATGACATTTATAGGGCGCCTTTCACGTCGGGAGCGACGACCCAAAGCGCTGGACAGTCAGGTGTTGGGGCCCGAGCATGGGGGAGTGGGGGGAGTGGGTTGTAGGGGCGAGGCAAGGCAGAGAGGTGGGAGGGAGACCGATGGCACGGTCGAAGAGAAGGGTCTTGAGACCGGCCTTGAAGGAGGCGAGGGAGGAAGCGAGGCGAAGGGACCGTGGGATGGAGTGGATGGCTTTGAGCAAATCGAGGCATCTATGGCCTTGCCCCCTCCTACCTCTCTAACCATGGATGCTGCCTGACCTGCTGAGTGTTCCCGGCCACTTCTGTTTTTGTTTCAGATTTCCAGCATCTGCAGTATTTTGCGTTTTTTTTAATATTTATATAGTCCGTAAAATGAATTGACTGTATATTTTGTGGGCGAAACGCGGCAGACGATTGCGCACAGCGGTGTCCCCACAAAGAGTCGTGGATCGAAGTGACCAAATTATACAGATTCAAAAGAGAAACTTGGGAGATGTTAACCTTGTCCGTTTGACCGCAGTTACTCAGATAGTCGCGTGTGTAGACTCGCATAAGACCCAGTGGAAGTTGTGAAATGGTGGATTGAGCTGCCTTAACGAACGCACTTGGACGTCGTTCAGAATTATGAGAACTACAATCGTTTATAGCTCCGACCGCTCTTCTATCTTCCCCTTTCTATCCCACCTCTTTAGACGATGTTGCAATGGTTTCACTTGAAACTGGCCACACCCTTCCGATCTGCAGAGCACTGGTTACTGAGGCATTGGATTAACTCGATATCTTGCCGGTATCCCAATACATTGCAGGCCTCATGTGTTGAGACTGATGTGTGACTGAGTTGCGACAGGATTGGGGGGAGGGAGTGGTGGAGTGGTCCACACTTGAGGACATGTCCATGTATTTAGTTATTGACTCGCATGTTAATTTAACTGCCGTTTTTTTTTTAATCAATACTTTACAAGTCACAATTTTCACAACGGTGTCGGCAAAGTCACCACTGGGGGATATGTTGCTGCCCTGTCTGGTTCCACAGTTCCCCGAACGAGTTGTCATCTCAAAATTCAACCACTTGACTCGGATTACACTCGTGTCCTCTGCATTAAGTGTGGATCATAGTGATCATAGCACATTTAGAGGAAGTTATTTTACAAAGTAGTTTTCTTTCTGTTTGGTTTAGAAGTTCAGCAGCAACTTTGGAAACACTCTAACCTTTCACTTTTGGTCGTAAAATAATAATAATAATAATCCTTGCATTTGATATAATGTTCTTCACATCTTATAGACATCTCAAAGCGCTTCACAGAATAGACTGTAAAGTGAATTGACTGTATATTTGTGGGCGAAATGCAGCAGCCAATTGCGCACATCGGCGTCAAAATGATTTGATTCTGCGTTGTTCGATGAAATTGCATTTTAATGGTCCTAAGCTCTATGTGGAACCTGTTATTGCTATCGGTGTGAAGTGACATGGGAGGACGGGGGTGAGAGGGGATAAAAAACGAATGGCGATGTTTATCTATTCCCTTACCTGTAAGAGAACCTGTGCTCAAGGATTTCTTCTCCATTAGTGTGGAGCTTGTTTCACATTTGATGGCTTTCATCCTCTTCCACAAGAACTGTGCAGGAGTGTTACTTCTCTGCGGATACTCAAATGGGCACTCCTTAAAGAGAAATAGTCTTTCAGAAACAAACCCTCGCGAAATAAAAAAAACAACTCATCATTAGCGTTTTGACACCGGGAAAACCCTCCAAGCTACAGCTGTGAGAATGTCTTAGATATCATTCTTTTTCTCAAGTGTGACTGCAATGTGACAAGCGATTGTCTCGGATTTCCTTGGAGGTTGTCTTGATAAATATAAATTTTAAGAGCGCAAAACAAAACAGGAATCTGAGCTCAAATAGCCGTAAGTGCAACGCTGAGTTGCCGTGTTCCAGTGAGTCATCTTGCAGTAAGTCCCATCACAGACTACTTGGGCCAACTGGCCTGTTTCCATGGCTATCGCTCTATGAGTAAGATGTTCTTCAGCTTGGGTGTGAACAAGACATGTGTGTGGAATGAATTTGTGTTTGCTGATTTACCTGAACGTTTTTAGTTATTACTGTTGACAATTGTCACATTGCGTGAAGGACCATTATTCTATTTTCTATTTCACAGTTAGTGCACACGTCGGGCTCGCTACTTGATGTGCAAACTAACTAAGACGAGCAAATAACCCACAAGAACATCTTAGGTGTGAAATTTCATCCGAGCCGTAGACTGTTAGAGCATTTTGTTTTAAAAATAAAAGGAGCACAAAATTGGAGAAGTTTCTTAAATTCGGAGGCGGGTTAGTCGCAGCTCTTAGAAAGAGTTGGTAAGAATCTTATCGCAGCGTTCAATAAGAACAGCACGATTTCTAAACAAGAACTTTCCAAACAAGACTGAATCGAACAATTTTCCACCATTCTATGCCATGTTAAACTTCAAGACAAAATGCTTTTCTAGCCAAAGACCAGGTAGAATTTGTGGCTAACAAGTTCTGTGCTGCTAACGTCAGAGGGTTGTTGGGGGGAGGGTGCGGAGGTGGTAGGGGAATTCTGTCGAAGGAATGAACTCCGGTTTAAAAGTTAAGTCGTGGAGATGGAAAGATTTATTTTCAGAGTTTTTCCAATTTGATTGCTTTGGGGGGGGGGGGGGGGGTCAGCGAGCACCTTGATGAAAGTGCCCTCAGCAGCGGTGGATGGAAAGGGCTCAGGAATTTCAGGTAAAACGGGGGTGCTGAGAGCGGGATCCGAGCAATGATTAGCTGTCGCTCCTCAGTGAAGGTGGGCTCTGGGCCACGGTGGTCTGGACCGAGCTGTCAGTCACTTCGATTATTGGGTTCTGCGGTGTTCAGGCCTGCCCCACGCCCCCGCCCCACCCGCCCCACCATTGGCAGGAGAACCTTCTGCCCCCAACCTCTGGAATTCCATCCCCCAGTCACTCCGTCTCGCCCCCTCCTTAGCCTCCTTCAAGTCCTGCCTCAAGACCCTCCTCTTCGACCATGCCATCAGCCAACCCCCCTTCCCCTCCCCTCCCTTTCCCCCCAATTTCCCAATTTCCCCTATAGCCAGTCTGCCCTCGTTCCCCGGGGTATAAGATTAATGGATCGCAGGTCACGACGCAATAGGTTTGTGCTCGTTTGTGAAATGAACAGCTTTCATGGGCTGAATGGCCTTTTTCTCATTCCGTGCATTCTTATGTCTGACCAGTGGGCGTTTCACCACAGAAGAGTTTGCAAAACACTTGTTTTATCTTTAGACTCATCGTTCCGAACGGTTTTTAATCAACCACCACAACAACTCGCTTGCACAGCCCCTTCACACGGGGTACATCGTCTCACGAGTGCTGACGGTTAATCATTTGCAGTCCGATAATATTTTCAGCAAAGCAGTTTGAAAATAGACTCACCGCTGAGAGGGATAATGTCTGCTCTCCAAATTCCAGCTGTCGTTTACGTTTCAAGTTGTTTGTGAAGGCAGTCAGCGCAGGGCTGATGTCTTTCCCATGTTGTCCAAAGTTCTCCAGGGACTTGACACATTGCAGAGGCATCCTGTGAATTTTTGTTTTGTTTTTAGAAAGTGTTTTGTTTTTCATCTCTCTCTCCCTTTCCTCTTGTCAATCTCTCTACTTCAACAGCCCAGCGTACAACCAGCTTCAAGGCCTCTCTAATACGACTACTTACTACTACTACTAATAATAATCCTTGCATTTGATATAGCGCCTTATCACATCTTCGAGCCATCTCAAAGCAATTCACGGAATATGCTGTAAAGCGAATTGACTGTATATTTTGAGGGGAAACGTGGCAACCAATTGCGCACAGCAGGTTCCACAAACAGTCATGGCTTGAGTGACCAAATTATTATTATTATTATTTTTTGAAGGGATTATTACCCCCGATAAAGGAATCCGCCAATCAACTAACAACCGTGTTCCTACTTACTGCAAGGTAAACAAGTGTGGAGTAAGGCAACTTGCCCAATGTTTCGCCCCCTACCAGGAATCGAACCCAGGTCTTCTCGCTTGCGAGGCGAGTTCTCTAACCGCTAAGCTACAGGACTCCATCTCTACCACTGCCAGTGGAAGGTGGGCCTTTAATAGAAGTGTGAAGAGAATTAATTAATCTTTCCTTCCACTTTCCGCATTCATGTAGGGAATCTCCTGACACTTCCCAACCGAGGCAAATGCAGACCACAGGCCCCAAATTCCACATGGTCTTAGCCTATAAGACTATTTTGCCCTTAAATAATGAACATAACACAAAATAATACAATAATATAACTGGCTTCCTTGTAAAGACTAAGCCTTCTTCACGATTCTGCACAGTCTTATATTTTAAAACCATATTGACTTGTATCTGGATGCAATTTCGAGCTCAGCGAGGACTTTCTGTGCCATTACCCAAATTAGCGCTCATGTGTTCATATAATTCTCAGCAAAAATAATTAAGGGCTTCTTCATGAGACCTGCAATGCACTTACACAAATGGAACAATTTCAGCTAACTGCAGAATTAAATAATTTACAATTAATTCTCTGTGTTCATTTACAGCAACTATTTAATTTTGTTAAAATCTATTCTATGAATCCATGAATCTACACTAATTGCTTTACACCTGCATTTGATGGTTTGATTGCATTTTGCATTTACTCAACATTAATAAATTACCCCATGCTTTGATTCCAAGCTACAATAGCACTTGAAATTAAGCAAGGCTCAAAGTTTGCGACGTTACTTCAACTGCACTGTTAATCTACTTTATGCTAAAACTCATAAACCCGTACATTTCTTTTAAATTCAAGAATGTACAATAGAGAGAGTTGGAGGGTTGCTAGTGGGGGGGTGGGGTGGGGGTGGGGGGGGTGTGTGTGGTGGGAGAATAGTTGTCTTATTGTATTTGCAAGACAAGATTTTTCGAATAGTATGTATGTGTTATTTCTAGTTGGTTTACTGCATTCAAACCAGACTCTTTCTGCTGAGTCATTAGATAAGACCGAATTTGTGCTGATATCTTCCTTTAAATGAGGTTGCGCCAGTCTCGAGGCAGTCAGCTTTAAGTAACTGGATTTACCTCTTGCAGTTAATATCGATGATATCTGCATCAGCTACAGTGCAGTCTTAACATGTCAAAAAGTTGATCCGTTTCATGCAACACATTACTTTGAAGGGCTGTGACTTGTTCAGTGTTTGGCCCGGTTGGTGAATACCAGTTTGTCTGTTTTTAAAATCGTATCTTCTGTTTTCTCGGGCGAGAAAAGTCTATTTTTCCTAAGCTCCCCCCCCCAACCACCACCACCCCATCCCCGGAACCCCTGTGATATAAACTGTGGGGTCTTGCCCCGAACAAGCATTATACTACGATGCCTTTAAATTGTTTTCTCATTACCTTTGTTTGTACAATGACTGCAAGTGAGCTGGATGTCCCGATGGGGTTCCAAAAAACGTTCCTCCGTTCTGCTCCATCATTCTCCACTTAGGTATACAGTTAAAGTGCGGGTCAGGTGGCCACTGGATGCTTGGTCTTCCGCCCATTGAGGACACCGGAGTGTTGACCGACCCATGGTATTGGGGCAGCGGAGGGATGTGGGTGAAGTTGCTCTTCTTCAATGTGGTGCAGTACTTGCTGGGCTGTGCGGAAATCAGGCTCGAAGGCAGCACAGAATTGGGAGCGAGTGGCTGGAACAGGCTGTTGATGTTGGTGCAGCACTTCTGAGTTTCAGATGTATTCTCGGAGGTGGGTGGCTCCTCGCAGCAGATGGGGCTCAGCTGGAAATCTTCCCCGTCCATCGGAATGTAGGGAGCCAGAGTTTCAAGATCCAGGTCACTCAACTCCACCTAGGACAACAAATTAAGAGCCGCACAGGAAAGATTAGGTCCGTCCTATTACACGTGAGCAATAGATTCACCCCTTCTGCGTTGTACAGGTTGGTCTACCTAACAACACATCCAATCAAAATGAATTTAACCTAAAGAAACAGCATGTGTGACCCGGGGGGAAAAAAAGGGAGCAAAAAACAACCGTATTCGATGTATACCAAAGATTTCTCAATCAAGATGAAGTGTCATTTTTCCTGCAAACGTTTTGTGACAACTTATGTTCTCATAATGCGTAGCCCAAGCTTTCTTGTGTTTCTAAAGAAATCCATACACTAGGTTTGAGATGAACGATGAAACCCTACCTCCACCGAGTGAAAGCCATCTCAAAACGTAAAACGGCACTGAGTTTATTGTACGTTAAATCGAGAATTATGCCCTATTGCTATCTTTTAAGGAATCTACAAGGACAAGGAATCTCTCCCAACTGAATGGCGTTGGCTTTAACGTTTGCTTCGAAACGTTATTGAACTGACCTGTTGGCTGCATTGGTTCTTTGCTTGAGTGTCCATTGAGAAAAGCTTTTCAGTCAGCTCAATCTTGAGATCATTGTCCATGGAACTGTAATAGTCACCAGGACTACTCGGCTACAATGGGAAAGTAAAGGAAGCATTTTTACAAGGGATTCTGCTGAGGAACAATCAGATTCATCCTTTTGCTATAGCATTTCACTGATCAGTACTGACTATTGCTTATGTTTGTCTCCCGAAACTGACCAATGTCAGGTCGAATCCCAGGCAGTAGACAAAAGTACTGTTGTGATTGAGAACCCAGTTTCAACAACCACACGAGAAGTTGCACAGATTGCAAAGGTTTAACTCTAAGAGGTCCCATCCACCTGTTCAGATGAACAGTAAAGAACTCGTGACACTAATCGCTAGAGTTTTTCCTCGTCAATAATCCTCCAGTTAAATTGCTGTTCACCCCCTGGATGTTTATGGGTTGTAGCTGTGCACAGAATTGGCTGTTTTTGTTTGCCTATAAACAGCTAATTGTTACACATTACGGAAAAATTCTGCGGAGTTTTAAGATATGTTTTGACGTAAGTTGCCATATCAAATGCAACTATTCTAACTATCGGCTTCAACTGTTGCAGAGAACACAATGAGAATCCAGATCGAGGCTAAATTAATTGCACCAACGCTAGAGAATCGGTGATTATGTGTGATTTTGGTCTCAGATATGCATAATACTAGACTTTGATTTATGATCCTAGGTGAAAAAACTATTTGATCCTCGAGTACAAATTCACTATAGAGAGGAGGCGAAGTTATCCTAATTATGCTATTGATGGAGAGTGGAAGATGGATTTTTCTTGTTTTCATTTTTTAAAAAAAATTGGGTCATTCAGTTTCTTGCTGGTGCTGACACAGATTAGATATCTTCACGTCAACTCGCTGTGCGAAAGCCTTTGACGGTGACATGACAAGGTACCACATCAAAAGCAAGGTTTCTTTTAAGCGCATGAGTTTATACAATTGTTTTTGGAGTCCGGAAGGAATTTGGTTTTGGCTTTGCTTTCCGAAGGGTGACCGGGTGACCTTTTACTCAACGCCCGCAAAAGTGTCTGCGAAACATTTGCAGTGTTTATCAGAAAGCCATCGTTGGAGAAATGCATCACATTTCTGGTCGGGCAACTTGTGTTGTATGAAAACAAATGTATCTTCAATTAGCTGAGCCTTCAGCAACTATGCCCCCATTCTCTGGATCTCACTCCCCAGATCCCTTCACATAACTCCTTCTATTCCTGCATTCGAAACCTTTTTCTTTTTTTAAAAAAAAAACACCTTTGGTCAAAACCCTTTAATTTCTCGTTCCTGCTCAGTGCTTCCTTTTGTTTTTGAGAAGCGCTCAAAGTTCATCCCACATGAAAGACTTTTATTAAAATGCATATTATGTCAGGAATTTAAGCCCTCTGGAACGTTACCCTGCGTGAAAGGTGGTGCTATGTAAATGGTGGTGGTGGTGGTTGTTGTAATTTCTTTTGCAACTGCGTACAGCTTGCATTGTGTGCAATACCACAGGTGAGCTTTGCCCTCCAGATCCCAAATAGGTAGCTTTCTGTTCACACTGGTCACTTACTGAAGAGCAATTGCTGTTACTGCACGTGCTGGGGGTGGCGTTGCCAGATGTGACTCGAGGCACCACAAAGGAGTGCAGATCCAGTGGTGGCTGCTTGGTGAGCTCAGCTGGACCATTTACTTTCTGCCCCTTGGGTTTTGTGATTTCCACCGGCCACTGCTTGTTTGGTGGAGGCATAGCTCCCTTGTTGTAAAGCGAGGTTTTCTCAAGCTGCTGGTTTCCTGGCAAATACAACAAAGAACAGTAATATTCATCAGCATTCCCGCTGTTTTCATTTTGTCGCATCGACCCTGTTATGTACGGTTAGTCAGAAAAACACGAGAAAGCTTGACTGTACGTGAGCAATTCTATTTATCACATTTGTGTTTCCCACTTAGCACTATAATGCATAGCCTATCAATATTTCTAATCCCCAATTGTTCTCTGGTACTTTGACTATCCACTTCCTGAAGGCATTTGGCTCTGCAACAAGGGAGAATGGACGCAAGTTCAGAAGGAGTAAATTTAATACACCACACAGTGAAAATGTTGAATGTATGGAATGCAGGTTGTGTCAGGATTCGAATTCGGCAGCTTATATTGCAAGGAACTTCACTTTGTGAGGAATACAGTAAATGGAATGATTTGAAAAAAAACTTCTGATCCTGGAGTCCCTATATTCCTCTTTTCCTTCTATTGAGTTACTGTTCCAAAGTCACCAGTTACCCTCCAGTATTCTCCCCAAATGGTTATTTATGCGTGGGCCTTTACAGTGAGTTTTGGTGGACTATTCAATCACCAGCGATCAATACAACTGATCTTATGCCTACCCTATGTTGATTCAGACGTACTTTCCAGCAAGAGACCTGAGGAACGGGAACGCCAGGTGATAAATTGCCTGCCTAACCTTGGGTTGTTGAAGCATCTCAATTCCCGACATATCGGCTAACTCGAATCAAACTTGCTTGAACCTGCTTCTTTCTGTTTTGCGTGGACGTGTGCTTGGACTTCCGCCCTTTGGGACGTCCTCCCGACATGGAAGCTGCTATAAAAATTTAATTGGGTATTGTTTTGGATTGTGCTTCCCAAACAGTTCCTTTGCCCATTAATCTACTTGGATACGTGTATGAATTGAATCATAGAATACTTCCTGCTCCTGGGGAAAGGATCCTTCACTCTTTGAACCGTTCCTGTTGAGTATCACTGCCAACCTCCTGCGGATTTGTTTTTATTTTCATTTGCGGTTACACCTCTTACAATTAAAGGCTTTCTCAAAAAGAGGTCAATCGGGAGATATCGCACTTGACCATGAAACCCAGGATGTTTGTACACTCTTCCTACTCTTTGTACTTCTATTGATTTCTTCCCCCAACTACCCTAAAGGGCAACACTACTGCGCCTCTTTGTGAGATTGGCAGGAACTTGGCATAACTCCAAGATCGCAAGATTAGTTTGGATGATGGCTCTTTGCCCCATCTGATCTCATCCCTACAGAATACCCACCCCAGGCATCCTCCCATCACAGTACTGAACTGCTTTCTGAATGAGTCCAGTGTCTTAGCCTCAGCAACCAGTTCTAGTCATTAATTATCCTCTCCTCTGGGTAAAGAAAATGGGAGTGAGAAGGTTTTGTACTAGTGATAAAGAGCCATACCAAGACAATGTACAGAGTTTAACCAAGACCACCACAATGCCACCCCGCATCCCCCCACCCGCCCCCCTATACACACACGCAAAGAGATTGTTGTTAAAACAATAGGAGGAAAAAAGGTACAAAAAAATGTTTATTTAAGTGAAGGTGCCTCAGAAAGTTGAAATAAATAGCAATGGCTCAGTTTTGAATCCTAACAATTTACAGCAGAGGCCAGTGCATACCATTGATGCCAAAGTCGAGAGAAATGATGGCATCGCCAGCAGTGGGTGCAAGTTGCGCCAATTCTTCCGGTTCTTCCTTCAGCTTGCTGAACAGGAGCTCGCTGTCATCTGGCACTGAAGCACCATTGATGTACCTGCCATTCACGTTCCTCAGAGGCAGGCAAGGCTTGAACAGAGACTCTGTCTGATCCATGGAGAACATCACATTTTTCTCTTCTACATCACTGCAGGAGTCAAGAACAAATGGCTTGGAAACTTCTCATTGCGCTGCCCTCTCATTGCAGAAGGAGCTAAGTTCTATATAAACCTTGATAATAACAATCCTTGTATTATGGTAATACACTGTAAAGTGAATTAGCTGTATATTTTGTCGGCAAAACACGGCAGCCAATAAAGTCCACAAACAGTTATGGATTCGAAGGGACCAATTAATTTTTTTTGAAGGCGAAATTATTACCCCCGGAAAAGCGATCCGCCAATCGACTAACGAACGGGTTCCTCCTTACTGCTGGGTGAACAGAGGCGTACGGAGTAAGGAAACTTGCCCCAACTGGGAATTGAAACCAAGTCTCTTGCTTGCGAGGCGAGTGCTCTAATCACTGAGCCACAGGACTCCGCAGTTACACCTGATGATTATTCACAGATGTGCAAAGATAAATTTGGGGCGTGAGCGGATTCTCCTGCTGCCTTTGGTCACAGCTCAACCATTAAAAACATTTTTATTTGCACGGATAATTGGTTTGGAACTTGCACAAGGTTCAGCAGATTCAAATTGAGCAAGAATATTATTACAATAAGTTATAAGTTCAAATAAGCACAGCATTTAATAACCATGAACCCTCTTATTAGACTGCAAGTGAGACAACTCTGCCTGCTATTAGTTTACAATAAACATTAAAGTCTAAAATGTGATTTATAAATCCAATTCATTGTGTTAATTAAACCCACTTCCAGTTTGTGTGTTTTAGACCCCACGAGTTCAGATTTGAATGAAATGTTTAACTCTGCTTTTTAATCAGTTACCAGGGTTGGCAGCATTCACATGTGTTCTCTATGTCCCTTTTGAATATGACGTTCAGACACAGAAGGGTTAAATGATACATACTGCAAAGCAGATTTGACTTGGCAAAGTAAAGGTTGTTGGTCCTTAGTTGGGAATGACCAGATGAGTTTCCAAGAATATTCAACCAGCAGGTTGTTTAACTCATTAAAATGACCTGAACATTTTCTTTAATAGATGGGTGTGAGAGACATTTCTAGTCAATAAATGGAAGCCTCATAACAGTATTACCATATTATCTTGGGACATCTATGGGCCTTTTTGCATTTGAAATCCATCTAACAGAATGATTAGCATTTACTTCACAAAGCCGCTTTTCGTCCATAATTATCACTCCCATTTTTAACACCTATCAACGTCTGATGTTTGCCTTTCTTTTGCGCAGTTACTTTTAAATACTGATTTACAGTATATTTAAACTACACAAATTGGTTGACGATTTGGCTTCCAGCTCCTGTTTGCCTTCGAATTGTGCCTGTTCTCTGTGCTTCAGTGAATTTGTCCAGTTGCCCATTCTACTTACTTAGTACTTTTGAGTGATTTGTACAAAAAAAGAGGAAAGGAAGGACCTTCAACTCATCCTCAAACCATGTCCTTTTTTCTTGTTTGCTGGCAGTGTGGGTCAAAGATCACGCCACACGAGATCAAACGCAATTTTTTTTTTGATGGAATGCTTCACTCCTTGCTGTTTCTACGCACAAATTCTAGGACGAGAGTGTGCTGGACTCAAGGGTATTAAAATAGGTTAATTTTAGTCCCGACATTTCCCTTGATTAATTTCCTGGCGCTGTACATTACCGCCATTACAATGCAAACCTACCTCAGTACGTAGTTGACACAGACAATGCACTGTGGCTGTGAATTACGGCTGTTGTAGATGACAGTCCCTTGGGTCTCCACCCACACATATCCACCGTGTTTTGCAAGCATCCGGTACTGCCCAGTAACAGCCTGACCTTTCGTGCACACTTTTAAAAAAAAAAAAAAAAATTCTGATAAATTACTTTTTAATTTTCAATCAAAAAAAACGTACAGATTAGGGTATGTAAACCTCATACGCTTTCATTGTATAACTCTTTGGGGACACCAATAGCGTTTCTGTCCCAAGCCAAAATGCAAAAGTATTTCCTTTCCTCAGCAATGATATTAATAGAAACACTGACGGTACCTATCCATTGTTTTAGAATGGCGATAAACATTTTTTTTCCCCCGCAAGCGTGTTGCTTTGCAAGGAGATATTTTTGTTTTAAAAAAACAAAACTTCAATTCCCACAGTATGCATGTCGCCAACATATACATCGCATAGGTTACATCCTTCGTGCATTTAAATCATTACCGCAAATCTACTAAACTACACATATTGCTCTGAAGCCGAAACCCATTTGATTCAATATTCTTTTGTGTAAGTAGCCTTTGTTCATCTGCCGGACATTATCTGGTATTTAAAAAAAAGGGAGTAATTGCATTGGCCACAATCAGTGCCATCTCAATGCGTGCCATGTTCAAGTTACATGTGTTCCAGAAGCCTTGTTGCAGCCCTTATCTTGTTTAAACAGCGCACAATATTACCACGAGGCACACCTGCCCATCTGATAGATCAGCGATTACGCAGGCACGTGGGAATGGACGATTCCTTGCCTACAGAGCCCTCTGCCAGATCACCACAGATGCACAGAACTGGTGACGGGTGCCAAAGTGCCAGCTGTTGTTATGGTTGGGTGACGTCCACCGAGAATGGAGAGACGCATCAGGGAACTGAACTGGGTTTTGGTTTTCGTCACTGAAGCTTCAAAAAGGTCGAGTGGAAGAATAGAGATTCTGACTTGGCAAGGCCTTGCAGAGGATGGAACAGGTGGAAGGAACTGAAGATGATAAGAAATAATCCTTGCATTTGACACCACACATCAGGTCAGCGAGGTATCTCAAAGCGCTTCACAGGATATACTGTAAAGTGGTAGGTATTTTTGAGAGGGAAACACGACAGCTAATTGCGCACAGACAGCCATGGAGCGAGTGATTGTTTATTTTATTTGGAGGATTTGTTGGCCAGGACACCAGGGAAACCTCCCGTTCTCTTTTCGAATAGTGCCGTGGGATCTTTAGCGTCCACCTCAGAGGGCAGACGGGACCTTGGTTTAACATCTCGTATTACGATCATTGGGATGTAGTTAGCAAGAATGGCTCATTGATCCAACGCCTGAAAGCTTAAGACAATTAATGCAACCATTATAAATTTAATTCATATTTTTTAGTTTTCTTTTTCATCTCCGTTTTCCTGACCTGCAGCATTCCTTTTATATCCTTTCCCCTTCCCAGGCTCTGCACCTTATTAACAACCGGTTTGATAAACATGGTCTCATAAGACTAAGAAGATAGCTTGAGCAGTTTCCACCCAGTTTCCATCTAGTCCCTTGTGGGCAGTTTGAATCTCCTGCTTTTCCTTCCCTGTTTTTTGTCAATGATATTATTAATAATGACCACCACTAAAGGGTGGTTTGGGTAGACAGATCATTTCTTGATATGGGTTCAGAGCGTCAATTCCTTATGTGAATCCAATTTGAGTTGTACATTTATTGAACACTATTTGTTTCACAGTGCTGAGGTTTTGAGTCTCACCCACTTGTTTCTGAACCCCAATTGGGAACCTCCGTAAGGTGGCTGTTAGATTAGATGATATTAAACCAAATCTTGGACTACCAAATCTTGAGTAATGAGCAGGTTGATCAGTTATTCACATCAATCGCGCCAGCCTAAAAAGCCCTGGTTAGATTTAAGTTAGTTTCCAATCAATAAATCCTTATCGTCCATTCAGTTGATATGTACCTTCGATATCAGGAAGACACCTCAAAGCACTTTGCAGGACTTATCGTGAATTTCAGTGACTGTATATTTTATTGGTAAACCTCTCATCTAAATAATAATAATAATCCTTGCATTTGATATAGCGCTTTTCACGTCGGGAGGACGTCCCAAAGCGCTTCACAGAATAGACTGTAAAGTGAATTGACTGTATATTTGTGGGTGAACGCGGCAGCCAATTGCGCACAGCAATGTCCCACAAACAGTCGTAGATTAAAAAATGACCAATTTATTATTGTTTTTGGTTTTGGAGGGATTATTATTAGGCTCTGTGTGGAGTAAGGAAACTTGCCCAAGGTTTCGCCCTCTGCCTGGAATTGAACTCAGGTCTCTCACTTGCAAAGCGAGTGCTCTAACCACTGAGCTACAGGACTCCACAAAAGTAGGGTACCTCTAGCAACGCTGTACACCGGGTACAAACTTGAAAGGCAGAAGGCAAAGTCGAACCTAGACTTTGATCAGACCGTTTTCCCTAATTCAAGTCTGGGCGGTTTCTGGGGAAAAAAAATGGTCTTAAAATGAAGAACTTGTGGTTTGGGCTTCGTTGGTGCTGTTTTACAAAAATGAGCAACTGCAATTCATGTTAAAAGAACGAAAGTTAAAAGAAAGTGACCTGGGGCGATTTTTAAAAAAAAAAAATATCTCATCAAAAAATCTATATATCACATCAGCGCGTAGATAAAGAATCCTGAAATTGAGGCTTTGCTAGTCTTTATTTGTTTATTTTGACAGGGGTATAAACTTATAATACCACAATTCTCCTGCTTATTCTGTTTATTGTCGAAAATGATCAGACATTTGACGCCTTTAGGATGGAAGAACTTTTGTTTAAAGTTATCCACAGAGCTGAAACATGGGTTCCATAGAATCCAACTGAGCAATGATTAAAACAATCACTTTTTAAACAGCAGCTCTTTGCTTTAATGGGCACCCTTGAAGCACCAGCAAATAGTTTTTTTTTGGGTGGTGGGGGGGGGGGAAAATATATATTTATTTATTTATAAATATAACATTGAACACAACAGAAATCCGAAACAAATACAACAGCTGTTACAATTTTTTTCCCTTTTCTCCCGGTACAAAAAACAAAAAACACTTTCCCGGGGTTTTGTGCATCGTGTCTCTGCGGACGCGATCCATCTTGAAACCCCTGATCAGTTGGAAGGCCTCTCTGGTGACTGCATTGGCCTCGTTCCTGGTCAAAGGCCAGATCTGGGCCAAGTACAGTAACACTGAGAGGGCCCTCGCGCTTTATCACCAGATGCTTCCCGGTGATGGACAGTGAGCACTGGCACCACATCACCAGTTTCTTCCTCCCTGTGCCTAGACGCTGCTCCCAGCTTTTCTCGGCAGGCCGGCGGCAAATGCCTAGCAGCAGGCTCCAGACCGATTAACTGGTCTGCACAAAGGACGGCGACATCGCCCATCCATGGGGAGGCCTTGGCTTGAGTGCCATGGCTACCCGCCCGGAACGATGCTACCTCTGATGCCCTCTCCCTCCTGATGGCCTGTGCAAAGGGTTCGATGCAGCAGACAAACAGGGTGAGGGATTGGGGACAGCAACTGGTTTACTCCCGACCTGATGCGGATCGGCTCGGTCTCGAACCCTTGACCGTGACTGCGCCACAGATGCCCGTGTAGAGCAGTCGGATCCCCTTGCGTATTCCCTTCCCGAAAATCTCATTCATGTGACCGTGAGATACCCTGTCAAAGGCTTTCTCTTGCTCAAGACTTATCAGGGAGGGCTTTATCAGACCCCCCCCCCAACCTCCCACACTCCCCCAGTCCTGCACGTAGGCGATGGTACAAAAAATTGTGGGCGAGTGTGACTTTAATCCATCTTAAATACTGTTCAAACCCTATACCTTAGTCAAAGACTCTCGTTCTTTCTGTCATCGTCCCCTCTCCTACAATGTCACTGGGGAAAGGGATGTGAATTGTTGATTGTAATCCAAAATAGGTCAGATCCTAACATTCAGAATCATTATCTGATTAAAGGGGTGGGGAGTAAAGTACAAAATACTGTGGTTTCTTTCTCTTCTCAACTGGAATATTCCTAGCGTGTATAATCATTATCCCTGCAGCACTGCCCATCAGGCAAAATGCAAAGATTTCAATAGAAAGTGCCCCAAAGTCACGGACCTGGACAAAGGGATTTATGGGGAAAGGGATTATGGCTTTTACCGATTCACACAAATTACATACTTATTTTTGGTGTGCAAAAAAAAAGTATTTAACATTTTTCTCAAATCTCCAACTCTAAGTACCTTTGGTTTCAATTGGCTCAGTTGGTTGTACTCTTCGGTTGAGTCAGAAGGATGTGGGTTTAAGTCCCATGTCAGGACTCTGAAACTCATAGGCTTAGACATGACCTTCCAAGGCAGAGCCGGAGGTGCGATGCATTGTTGGAGGTTTTGTCCTTCAGATCACACATTAACTGAAGTCCCGTCTGCCTGTTTAGATGGATAGTGTCTATGGCATGACTTGAAAAGAGAAGGCAGTTGCCTCCCAGTGTTCTGGTCTAGAATCCATCAATAAAATTGTTCACGAACTTCAGTGGTGCAAATATTAGCTGCGCTGTTTTGCCTACAAAAGGCAGTCACTGTTGTTTACCGTAAATCCTGTGAAGTGCTTCGAGATATCCTCTCAACCCGAAAAGGGGCTGTATCAGGTGCAAGGATTATCATTAACTTTGTGCAATTTTATCACATTAAACAGTTATGTAGGCAGCCACTGGCACAGTTAACCAGAACATAATGCTGTGCTCACCGCAGAGTGGAGCCACGCCAGTTATGTTTCTCCTTTTCTTCCACCCACCCCTTCTCATTACACTATTCAAAACGAGAACAAAGTTTCCGACAAGTGTCCTGGCCAATAAATCCTCCACCAAAATTGATCGTTCGGCTTGGATGTTTGCAATGTCGCGGAATTATCTCAAGCCATTTCAACATAATACAATGCTTCAAAATTTCCTTTCCTCTCTCCACTGTATTTTTTTCTCTCTCTGTTCGTAGGTGAAGTCCTGCTACACCCGCAACACTGAATCACTCAAGCACTGAAAAGAGGAGTGCAAACGGAAGGATAATTCGCGCACGTATTAAATGTGCGACTGCATCTGTACCAATGAACTGTACAAAAGCTATTGGAATCCAAATGCTGCGTCTGGAGGAACCATCACTCAACGATTTTTTTTAAAAATGTTTTCATAAACAGCACATGTATTGCCCCGTATATTTTGCTTTACATAAAGAGGCATTAATTTTAACTTGTGTGCTGCCCCTCATTAAGCCACAAACGTGCACTACTTACAGTTCTGGTGACTCTTTGTCATGTGGTCTGAATCCAGTGCATGGTAAAACTCATAGACCGAACGACCCAGGAGTTCTTCTGGATGGTACCCCATCAGTGTCGTGACTCTGTGGAGAAACAAATGTCAAACCATCACAGTTTGTCCACAACGACTACACCGTACAACAAGGAAAAATACATCCAGCCGATATGGTGTCCAACATTTTGAAAGATCACAGGTTGGCTCACTCAATCTTATCCGCCTAGGACACTCACCCTCCCGTCACCCCCATCAATGCATCAAGATGCTTTTTAAATAATAACCTGTACCAGTTGTTGGTGCGTAAAGAAAAACTTTCCTGGTATCTGTCCTGAAATTGCCCTTTACAACTCCACGTCTTCTTGTTCTACTACCTCGCAGCATCCTAAAGTGTTGAGGTCATTTTTCAATCCCGTTTAAAATTTGACACACCTCTGCAAGGTCCACTTTTGAGTTGTCTTAAGACCGAAGAGCCCTAGCTTGTCTAATTGTTGCTCAATGCTCGTTCCTTTAACACTGGGGGAATCATCCTTATTGCTCTCCTTTGCACTGTCTCCAAGGCATGTGTCCCTTATGTCCCTTATGTGACCGGAACTGTATGTAGCATCAAGAAGCAGTCTGACCACAGCACAGTCTGAGTACGACCTTGAGGGATGTAAACTCAATTTATTTAGCCATGTAGCCCAACATCCTGTTCACATTGTTTATTACGGCCTGACATAGCTGCACTAGATTGTCAACCTAGGGCAGGATGGTCCAACTGTCGGCCCAGGGGCCACATCCGGCCCGGGGGATGATTTAATTTGGCGTGAACATATCTAATCCAACACAAGCAAATGCATATTACCTTTATGGGGGTCGGATGGGTGGCGGGGATGGGGTGGGGCGGGGGGAAAAGGACACAAACTTGCTTTTAGTTTGATTTAATCAAGCCTCTGTAAAACTCGTCCACTGTAAGCTTGAAGGAAAGAATTTGAACATAATTGATTGCACATTTGATGTGAGTTTTAACCTGTTTCCTGATTGACTGTGACCACTGGTCACCCAGAAAATATACTTGTAACACAGTTTTCAATGAATCTCAATGAAGCCTCCTTTCACTAAACCCTGACTAGCTCCAGCCTGAGATGACAAATAACATCTTTATGCCAAAAACTTCTGTTAAGAGGTTGAATTGTGAGAGATCTACCACTGCGTATATAACAAAGCACGATAGGCCATGAAACAAACCACACCAGTTGTCTCAAGACAAGTGATCAGGACAGTAACAGTGAGCGTGAACAGGGCAGAATCGCACTGGATTAAAAGTTTTCTTGTAAACTAAGGAAATTGCCCTGTGGATAAATACAGTTTGAATGTACCAGTAGTGACTTAAAATGGGTGAAAGGGGCCTTCAAAATAACATTAATCAGCTGGATTTTGGCTTTCATAATTAAAATCCTTCCGTTTGATGAAAGCCTCTCTTGCCTACATTTTATGACACACTCTTGCAGTGACCCATTCCAAGTACAACATATGCTCTGTTGTAAACCGGGCCCAAGAAACGCAGAAGTCTAATTAAAGCATTGCTTAGCAAATTTCTTAAAAATAAATGTGCGATCATGGAATGTGCTGACGAATGCAATATCAAATCTCTAACGAACTCAAATGTTTTGGAAATTTGATACCTCCACATTTCTTCAGAAATATTGTAAATTAGATCTGGTGATTTTAAGATCAACGAAAATGACAGTTTGTTGAATTTTAGAGAATTCAACTCACAACACATCTGTGGTTGTAAAATGAGGAAAAGTAGAATTAGTCAGATCATTTATTAATAGTTTTCTCCAGTCAAGTCAGCATTAGGCAAACTTAAACCATGATTTACGTCTCAAAACGGTAACCATTCAGGTGATTAATGTCGCTCACCAATACTTTAGTAAGTGTGTGCATTTTTCCTTGCTAAGATCTGATGCACTAATCTCTTTTGGAATCAGTCTACATGATTTCACAGTACAATATACAAAACACTCAGTAGCAAAGAATCTTACAAAACATGCAGAGCTTGCAATTTTGTTTGAACACTTGCTTCTGCTGACTATAGGGACATTTGACAGCATATTTCTTCCACTTCCCTTATCTTGAGAAGCTAATTATTAAGTTAATCCTCAATCCCTGGACACAATTGTCTGCACTCGTTACACGTGTGTTGAATGCGGAGAAGGTAATTGGTGTGGGGAAAGGAAAACATCAATGCACTCGCACTTGTATCATACTCGCACAAATAATCCTTGCATTTGATATAGCACCTTATCATATCACGTGATAAAGCGCTATATCAAATGCAAGGATTATTTTGTCGTCTCAAAGCGCTTCACAGAATATACTGTAAAGTGAGTTGACTGTATACTTTGTGGGTGCAATGCGACTGCCAATTGCGCATAGCGGCGTCCCACAAACAGTCGTGGATTGGAGTGACCGACTTATTTTTTTTTGAAGGGATTATTACCCCCGGAAAAGCGATGTGCCAATCGACTAACAACCAGGTTCCTACTTACTGCTGGGTAAACAGAGGCGTGTGAAGTAAGGATACTTGCCCAACGTTTTGCCCTGCCCGGAAATCGAACCCAGGTCTCTCACTTGTGAGGCGAGTGCTCTAACCAGTGAGCTACAGGATTCCACATAAGATGTGACTTATGCACTGGATGTCGCAATAAATTAATCGCAAACTTGATCTGAGACTACAATGGGAATGAAAAGCCACCATTATATCAAAGGCTTTCACCGTTTCGCAGCAGTGGCCAGTACTGCCCAATGATCTCGCAAAATGCAAGCGAAATGCAAAATGAGAGCAGAATGGGTTAAAAAAAATACACTTATACAGCGAGATACAGGACTGCGAACGATCAGTCACACCCTGGGGGCTGTGACTTGAATATTTGCCTACATGCTGTGAAAAGGTATGACAAAAGGGGCCAAAAGGGCATTGGGATCAAAAGATCTGCTGAGATCTAAAACTGATAAGAGTAAGCTCAAAGGATTGAATGGCCTCCTGTTCCTGTGCCAATCCAAATGAATGTCCATTAAATCGACTCCATGAATTCCCTGGATTCTCCATAATTTTTCGACAAGCAACCTGTCGCTGATTTACCCACGTGCCATCCAATACTGGGCAGGGACGGCAGGAGGTGTTGGATTTTTCTTTTTAATTTCATGATAAATAGCCACCGAAACGATGAGCCATTTTTCTTTGATTAAAAACCTAGATCCAATGAAGGTCTCGTGCACTGATTGCCAAGCTTAACTAACGGGAGGAAGGCGAAAAAGCGCAAATTTACGAGGGCAAGGTTTTGCTGGCTTTACGCAGCGAGTCGCACGGGAGAATAAAGTGTTACGTGGCGCTCACGCACGTGTGGTCAACAGGTTGAATTGAAACTGAAAATCATCGGCTTGGTGCTTCGGGGTTGGCACAACAGTGGAATGTACTCAAAAGTTCCCAAGTGCCAAGAAATTCTTTGACTCCCAGTCACCACAAAGGGAGGAAATCCCTTAACAGGCTTCTCTTCCCATTCTAGGAGCCTTCGGGATAGGACACTTAGTTCAACATGGGGAGAGGGGGGGGGGGGGGAGGGGAAAAAAAGAGAGCAGGAAATGTAACAACCGGGCAAATAGCACACGTTTCTGTCAACTTGTGGGCCCAAACGAGACTGGAAAGCTATGAACGGGAATGGCTTTATATCGGCAGGCTCTGCAAACTAGCAGCACAAGGCTCGACGAGCTCGCTTAGAACTCGTGGAGATAAACTTGCTATGTTATGCCTGCTTTTCATGCTGGCAGCAACATGATCTCAATCATAGGATGCCTTGATCCTGATCACAAGGCTCCTACTTAAGCACCGGATGTTTAATAGCAGGCCGAGCAGTTCCTCTGACAGGCCTGATCGGATCGTGCATTCCATTTACTGAGAACAGTCTGTGATCGGGGTCATTGACATGTTTCAGGGACCTTGGCTGATTGGATTGAGCCACTTAAAGGGGCTTTAACGTAACAGAAACTGTAGATTCCTGTGAAGCGGGTGATAGGGGAATTGGTACACAGTCCGCTCACTGCGGATCAGGTGGCGACGTTGTTGTTGTGTCAAGAGTCTGCTATCATTTCCCAGGCTTCCAAGTCCGGGGACGAAGGTATTTCATTACCTCTCATCGCAGTAGGTGAACTTCATATCCATGCTGTGACGGCTCAGGAAGGTCTTGCTGTCCAGTGGGACGTCAATGTTAGACGGGTGCTGAATGGGCTCGCACATCATAATCAGGCAGGTTAGAGGTGGCTCCTTGTAACCGCACAGAGTATGGGGGAGGCAGGTGTTGTACATCTTGATGTGCCCTGTGCAGTGGAGCACCTTAATGAAATCAGATTGATAATTAAGATTGGATTGCGCGCAGGCGTAAGTAGGGCATCTGTTTTTACATCCAGGTTTGTACAAAAACATTACTCACATCCCTGCTGTATTTCAGCTTCGATGATTGATTGCTAAGGCCATCGAAGCAACTGTGTATAGATTACGTGTGCGAGTGGTATAAGAGACGAATAAATGCACTGAAAAACAGCATCAATGCAGTGGAGAAATATTAATGACGAAATATTAAGGAGAAACTGTCTCCTCTGGCGGGTGGGTCGTTAACCAGAGGACACGGATTTAAGATAATTGGCAAAAGAACCAGAGGGGAGATGAGAAGAATTTTTATTTACGCAGTGAATTGTGACAATTTGGAGTGCATGTGCCTGAAAGGGTGGCGGAAGCAGATTCAACGGTAACTCTCAAAAAGGAATTGGATCGAAAAAAGGTTGCGAGGCTGTGGGGAACGAATGGGGGGGGACTATTTGGAAGCTCTTTTAAAGAGCCAGCACGGGCACTTTGAGCCGAATGGCCTCCTTCTGTGCCGCAGGATTCTACGATTCTAATAAGTCAACCTTCGGGAAAGTCAACCAACAATCCATCCACCTTCTGTATACGGTAAACCCGTGCATTTTTTCACTGTGTTCAACTCTTTCCTTTTCCTTCTCCTTTCTCCCTTGATCCCAAGGCCCTGCCTCACGACGCTGTTAATAAATAATTCTGATTTCTTTCTCACTGCCTCAACTCCCTCCCTGGAGGTGGGAATCTACATCCTGCTTCGTGAGCACCACACTGCTCGTGGCTGAGAAACAATCCTAACTCTAGCTTAAAAAAAGAAGAAAAAAACGGCCTTTGTATTTAGGAATATTACTGGAATACACTGGAGACTTCTATCCCTTTGTGAGTCGAAACTAATATAGGACAGAGCCCCATTCCCCCCGCCACACACACCGCACACACACACACACACACACACACACAAAACATACAACCACACCTCAACCTACAATTCCCTTCCATACAGCACCGCCATCAACGGCATTAACAGGCGGTGTATGGAAGGGAATTGGCATTTGACCCTCTCTGGCAGGGAAAAGCGGAGGGGGGTGGGGGGTGAAAAACAGGAATCTCTTGGCAGACAAACAAGACTAGACTACAAGTCTGCACATCTGTTGCACTGGCCCCTCCCGACCACCTCCCCCCCCCTCCTTCCTCCTTTTCCTCAAGTTTAATCACGAACCATTCCAAGAGTAGCCCAGTTTCTCTTTTTGAAGAAAAAAATGGAAAACCGAGTGGCGAGAGCCGGTAGGTGGAGATTACGCCCATCGCAGGCCGCACCGTCAGCTCCCAACGGGGACAGGCGTAACCCACTCAAGTCTCAAGGTCAGATGCCACTGGAATCCAAACTCTGGCCGACTCGCGCTGAGCGAACAAGCAGTTTTTCCGCTGTGAGCCACGCAGCAGGAATGCCCCGGAACGGTAGTGGAACTTAGCAATCATTCCCGATCACGGAACGTATGAGTTGTCGATGAGTTTCTCACACACACGCGCACGCGCACGCGCACACGCACACGCACGCACACAGGAGAATTTTTTTTTTTTTGCCTTTCCTTTCCATTTAATTTTTTTGTGTCAGAAAGAAAAAATAAAATCTGAATTGCTTGCTCCCCAAACTTGAACTTTTGACCCACAAAACCATATCGGAGCAAAATATACCAATTCAGCTTTTTTTTTTTTTAAGTGAACGCTCTCTCGTGGTTTCTCACCTTCCAGGTGGCAGACTTGAGGTTCACTGTTCTGCCACGGTTTGTCACGGTACATTTCATTCTCATGAAGAAGTCTCGCTCTGTGTTCAGGTCTTTGTTTTTCTTTCCGAAACCCGGAGCTGCCAGGCAACCAAATTGTTCATTTCCAGTTAAACCATTGTGCTCACGGGCAACATTTTCCAAAGTTATAATTATCCTTGTGTTTGACCCAGCGCCTTAGCACATCCAAACATCTCAACGGGCTTCAGAGTTTTTCTGCGAAGTGATTGTGTACGCAAAGGCGAACGCAACAGTAAGTTTCTGTGCAGCTACAAACAGCCGGGAGGGGTGTGGGGCGGGTGGGAAATGATTAATTTATCTGAGGTTTGTTGGACAGGAGAGCAGGAGAAATTCCTTTCTTTTGTTTTCAACTAACATCAATGACAACAACTTACACAGCGAAGCATCTTATAGCGCTTAGAATAGTGACATTGGATCGTCGACGTCCACCCGAACAGGGCAGACGGCCCTCAATTTCGTGTCTCCATCCAGAGGATGGCACCTTCGATGATGCAGCAAGCAGAAAAGTACTTTATAGTTTAAGATCCCTTTATCGTTATGAAAATAGGCTTGAAAAACTGGGGACCAGAACAGGGTAGGTTAAGCGAGGATCTATCAGAGGTTTTCAAAACCCTGAGAGATTATGAAAGGGTGAAGAGTGAATGGTTATTTTTCCTGATTGGTGATTTGGTCATTGATGGATGCAACAACAGCAACAACAAAATGACATTTATAGAGCGCCTTTCCCGTCGGTCGGGAGGATGTCCCAAAGCGCTGGACAGTCAGGTGTCGGGGCCCGAGCGTGGGGGAGGGGTGGGGTAAGGGTGAGGGAAGGCAGGGAGGTGGGAGGGCGACTAAAGGCACGATCAAAGAGAAGGGTCTTGAGACCGGCCTTGAAGGAGACGAGGGAGGAAGCGAGGCGAAGGGGCCGTGGGATGGAGTTCCAGAGTGTGGGGGCAGAGAGGCTCAAAGCCCGGCCACCGATGGTAGGGCGGGTCGGGCGGGAGACATGGAGCAGCCCGGAGCCCGTTGACCGGAGGGAGCGGGCAGGTTGGATGCAGGTTCAGGATTGTCACTGTAAACGTTAAGGGGGAAAGTTGCAATAAATGTTTCAACACAGAGGGTTATTAGAACACCGAACATTTCATCCAAGTGTTGACGCTAAAGTTTTAGCAAAATGTCAAAGGAAATTGGATAAGTACTTGAAGAGAAGCAGCATAAAAAGGCAGAGCGATGTATCTCATGGAGGAGTTAAGATCAGCATAGACATGACGTATCAAATTATTTCTTGTGTTGTAATTTCTTGGTATCCCTCCCTTCTCCAAAAAAATACCCCCCCCACGCACTTGCAGATTTAATTGAAGTCGAAGATAAGGAAAATGGTAACTGTGACCCTCTTAAGGTTTGCGACATCCTTTTTTCTTTGATGATAAAAAAATTGTCCCTGATTTTTCAACTTGCTGCCAGCAATTCGGAGAGATGTCACAACTGCCCTTAACACTGCTTCATTGTCTGCCAACGGGAAAAGCGTGCTCGTAGGGGTAGAAACGTTCCACTTTCCCCACTCTTAAAGACGTAGCACCCAAAGCTGGAGCAAGGCCTTTCACCTTATCTATTGGTGCAGATGAGAAGTGATGAAATTCAGAGTCAACACTGTAGATGGTTGGCGGCAGGATGACCTCAGCACTGCCTCGCAAATCTGTTCTTCCGAGATAACGGGTGATGTAAAGGCCATACGACTCACTGAATTAAGTGCGACATGTGTAATCCCGATCATTATCACAATCATCTTTTGGCAATTTTAAAAAAGAAAACTTTCAAGTCTCCCAAGTGCGAAAACTCTCTTCCTCCAATAGCTCAGCAAGATTATCGAGCAAGCAGATAAGACTTATGGACTGAAAAGATCCTGCATTCGATCCCTTCTGTGGAAAGCTCCTCATCTCTAATGGGTTCCTGGCCTTTGTAACAAGGGGGTCTGGAATATAAAAAGCTCTAAATGTTGTAGCGATCGCTGGAGAGATGTCACGGTGACAAGAGGAGAGGGACAAGCAACAGCGGAGAACAGAAACTGCACACCATCAAATAAAGGCAAATACTAACCATTTTTCAGAGTCAGGTTTTCTCTGATCTCCTCGTGATCACACGGGTGGGTGAAATCAAAAATGCTGTGCCCCGTCAACTCCACCTAGCGCAGAAATAGTGTGAGATTAGTAACACAAAACATCATTCCTGCCTTTAATGTCAACAGATCGTGGAAACCCTGGGCGCAGAGGCAAATAACTGCATTGAATTGCACAGAAATGAGATTCGTTTTAACCATTTCAGATTTCCAAAGTGCAAGTGGAACTATTCATGTAAAGCCAAAAAAAAAAGTTAGAATTAATGAATGGTTTGGAACCAATTTTGCCTGCTTCATGTCCCCTATATCTGCCCCAACCTCAGCGGGAAGGCTTTCAGCCAATCTGTCTCTGCTCTCTGGAACTTCATCTGCTCATTCAAGGTCCTTCTCAAAACATGAATCCTTGACCACACTTTCGGCCAACATTCCTCTCCTGAACCACTTGGTCGCAGCTCCCAACCAGCAGTCAAATGCTTTGAGATGTCCTCCTGACATGAAAGCCACTACATAAATATAAAATGGGCTTGCATTGTAATTTTTTCAAAAAAGAACTAATATTCTATATTATAGACACCCACATCCCATCCCCACAACCTATTCCTCGGTCTTTAAAGGCCCTTTGGTGTGGACCGTGCAACGTGTCTCATTAGTATTGAATGGTTCAATACCTTTATGATATTGCGTTACCCGATTGTGGGTACATAATAAGAGTTAAAAGCTTTTATTGCTTGCCTCGTGACAATAGTTTCTGTTGCAATAACCCCTCACCTGAATACATTTTCTCCTGGTTATTTTTTAACCTTACTGGAGCCAGTAGAGGAGCACAATAAGATCAACGCCACCTGATACAAAGTGAAAGGCTGCACATTTATAGCCGTGAGGTTCACTGCAGTTTGCTGAGATTTAGTCTGGTGCAATGCCCTGCCCTTGTGAACTCACCTGTGCGATACCCATGTGTTTATTTACATTTTCCGACAGGAAAATTATGTCTCCATCCTGCGTGACCACGGTAATAAATCCCTCCAGGGCTTTAAGGTACAAACTGTCCATCTGCCTCTCAGAGTCGGTCTCATTTTCCAGCCCTAGAAACAAAATAAAATATCCTGTAATTGGAACGAGGAGAAGAGTTTGTTGTTTGCACATTTTCCGCTTGACGAGATATGCCATTTATTAGGAAAGGAACATTTTGGCATTATTTGCTACCGCCATCAGCATCAAAACACTCCCAGGTTAGATGTCTGCCTTCTAAAAAAAAAGCCACACTTTTGCTTGATGCCTCTTTCTGTCTCTCTCTCTCTCTCTCTCCATCCCTGTCTTCGAAAACCTCTTAATAATTTAACTCTTCGACCGTTATTCGACCATCTTGAAAACTCCCTGCTCGGTGTCCGCTCCTACATACGTCAAGCAATCGGAATCTACTTGACTGTTACGACTCAGTGAAACTTGATTCTGCCCTTGTTAGAAGGTTGTAAAGAGCGTCCCGACTGATGTGTGAAGATTGGCCACGTGTGAGGTTCCAGAGGGCAACGTGCGTTAGGGAAACGTACTGAAGTCAGGGACTTTACAAACAAAAAAGTGATTTCACAGAAGTACTGTCGCCAGTTGCAGAACTGACGTCATTATCTTGTTCGACATTAGAATACCAATGACACAACTCAAAAAGAGAAGGGAGTTTCCTCCAGGTTCCTGGACAACAATTCCCCAGAAAAACTGGTTGTGGCTGTTTGTGGGACACTGCAGCCCACAAATTGGCTGCTGAGTTCACCGGGAAATGCACAGTCACTACATTCAAAAGAGATTTGTCATGAAGCTCTTTCAGACATTTTGACATTATAGGATTATTATTAATGCAGTGCATTGCTGCTTTCGACACTGCTACAAACAGCGGCCAGTTTAAAATTCTCCAAATGCCTTTTAAAGAGAAGGTTTTAACAGGGATCGCTTTTCCGAGGCTGATGATCCGTTCAAAAAAAATAACAATTAAAAAAATCTTTGGTCACTCAATCCACGGCTGTTTGTGGGCCGCTGCTGTGCGCAACTGGCTTCCGCGTTTCGCCCACAAAATATACAGTCAATTCACTTTGCGGTGTATTCTGTGAAGTGCTTTGAGACGGCTCGAAGGAGCGATCAGGCGCTACATCAAATGCAAGGATTATTCTTCTTCTGCTGGTAAATGGGCCTTCAGATAACATTGTGGAATTTGTTTTAAAAAAAGCACATTACTGGCAATTTATCTGCTGTTTTTTTTAAAAAAAAGCAGCAACAGATGATGAACTTTCACACAGGAATTTGGGTCGTAAGTTATACTCAAGTCCTCCAAACTGCTACTGCTTGAAGACGGTGGTTGCGTATTCTACTGAGAAGTTGGCTGTTGCCCAAAACAAACTCCAGAGTATCTTGCTTCCCACCAACCCATAGCTCCTTGACCTTTTCGCTGTATTTGTTTTGAATTTCTTTGAATTTCTTAACTCAAGAGGTGATCATTCAGCGCACAATGCTATTGGGGAATGCCTTTGAAGACTGGGAAGAACTGCCATCGTAAAGCCAAGATGACAACTTGCGACGAATATTTTAATATTCCTGCGTCAAATAATATCTCCCATCCACTCTTGCTTTTCCTGGTTTCTCTCCCCCAAACCCCCCCCCCCCACCCGCCCCCGACCCCCGTCCAATCACTTCCAGAATAAGAATATTTAAATAAAAGCCAAGAATTGTGAAACCACGAAAGTCAAAAGGTTTGCCTGGGAGCAAAAGTGCAGAATTATGGAAAATCTTCACAATTCCCAGGCCATCGGAAAATAGGGAGTAAAATACAACACTTTCATTCCCTAATGGTCATCTCTGAATGAACTGAAGGACTGTAAACAAATCGTCTTTGACTCAAAAAACTACCATTTCATCCGTAGAGATTTACAGCGGAGAAAAAGATCATTCGGTCTATTTATTTTCCATGGCTCACGGAGCCAAGTGTTCAGCTCCATTCCCCTGTCCTTTTCCGTGTCCTATGCTTTTACATATTATTATTATATTTCCTCTTTAAATATGCATCTAATTCCCTTTTTAAAAAAACATTCCGGATACCACTTCAACTCTCATTACGTCTTAACCAAACTAACTCTCCCAGCCCTCTCCCCTTGCTTATGTTGCGGTGATGGTCTTTGCGAGTCAATCAAGTTATCGTGTTTCGTCCACCAAATAGGCAGTCGCTACGCTTTACAGTGTATCCTGTGAAACGCTTTGAGACGTCTCAAAGAAGTGATAAGGCGCTGTATCAAGTGCAAGGATTATTAGTTATTATGAAGTTCCATCGACAACAGGACGCATTTTTAGTTACCACTCTTGTTATCAAAAAAAATCATAATATTGTGGAATCCGAGCCATCGAACGGCAGTTTGGACTTGAGGAACACATGTTATAAATAGCCTTCTGTAAACCAACTAAAGCAAAGGGCCTTTTGGCCCTGCCAAGGTGAGTTGAAGCTTTCACTGAATTATTTTCAGTAACTGCCTCTTAGCTTTAAAAATAGCAGCTACAGACAAGCATTATTTAAAAAAAATTTTTTTGTCCATAACAGGATGTTCACAAGTACTGAAGTTTCAGAGAATATTTTTAATGAGCGCCCCTCCGCTTCCTTTTTAGGATGAGTACCGATGCACAATCTGCTGAGTTCCAATTATTTATTGTTAACATCCTTTGACTGGGACCCTGAGAACTTAAACAAATGAACGTTTCGAGCCGACAACAGTCCCGAGGTAGATTCTGCCCCCGTCGCTATTTGGTCAGAAGGAAAAAACAAAAGAGCGATACTGGGTCTTAGCAGCAGAGAGGCATTGTACAGAACGGGAAGCAATTCAAAGTTGGGGGAAGGTGGGGCTTGGGGAAAAAGAAGAGGAAAAACTCAGTATTCCTGAACACATGCATTTCCTTACTTATTCCTTCATTAAGGAATGGTTTATAAACTCAACAGAAATGCAGTTAAAATTTATCTTTAAAACCTGCTTGTGTACGACAGCTTTAGGACTAAAAATCCCTTTCCCACCCCCACCCCCTCACCCCGCCCCACCCCACAAACACACACAGATAATAATAATAGCATTTGATACTGAGTTTACAACATTGAAGTTCCTCAAAGGGCTTCACAGGGAATTGCTGTCACCTATAGTGACCATCTTTATGGACAAATGCCGCAAAGCATTTGGCGCAAAGCAAAATCCAGCAAACTGACATGAAGCAAATGACTAATTTAGCCCAGGGTTTATTTTTTAAGTCAGGACTCCGGTAATAACTCACTTCTCTTTGAGATAACATCAAGTGATCTTTAACAGGCACACCAGACCTCGGTTTAAACATCTCGTCCAAAAGAACGAGGCACCTCTTGATAATGTAGCGCTCTCGGAGTTCTGCACTGGAGTGTCCAGATATTGTGTAAGAACTGATTGCCGGGGCCTGAAGGTACTCGTTCTGATCCATTCAACGAAATGAAACACTAGTCTAAGGTATCAGCACCGGACCACTCTTCAGGGCTGACAAACTGTCACCTTTCCAACCATGTGGTAATAGATAATAACACTGGTGATAATTAATGATAATCCTTGCATTTGATATAGCGCCTTATCACGTCTTCGAGAGGTCTCAAAGCGCTTTGCAGAGTACAGCGTAATGTGAATTGACTGTACATTTTATGGGCAAATCGCGGCAGCCAATTGCGCACAGCGACGTCCCACAAACAGTCGTGCATTGAGTGACCCCATTTTTTTTATATAAGGGATAATTACCCGCAAAAAAGCGATCCGCCAATGAACTAACAACCAGGTTCCTACTTACTGCTACTTAATTTTCACATCAAATGAGCTCTTTCTCCCCAGTCTTTCAATGTCTGGTCCCTCTGAAGTATATTATTATTATTATTATTATTATTATAATAACATCTAGGTCCAAGTGGAATTTCTCTCCAATAGAGTGAAAGTATTCACTTGAACTTTTTTTGGTACAAATAGAGTTGGGCTTGTTCCTTCGCAAACCTTGGGAGAAGAAATACTGTAAGCTTGCTAAATCAAACTTTATTAATTTTCCAGTCACACTATGTACCCTCTGCAAAGAACATGGAAGTGATATTACTGTACCATTGTTCCAACCGACTTCCTGTGATACTAATCTCAAACTGATCCGTAGTTGAGCAACCAAAGCTGCTTTTTCTGAGCGCTCCCACAGCATTCCCAGAGCAGATTTACGAGATGAAAGGGGTTCTGGGCTGCAGAATAAGGAACGCCTTCCAATACACTTACAACTAGACTTTCGGAAAGACTGGAGTGAAAAATGTCCCAACTGTAGAGATGTACAACATGCGTAAGAATTTTTTGGGTCCTTTATTTTGTAAGGGTGTTTGCTCCTCCATGGAGCAGTCCACCCTAATTCCAATTCCCTGCTCTTTCCCTCGACTGTCTTAGACTTTTCCTCTGCAAGTGACATTTGATGTGATAATTATCAGCAGTGGTATTATCACACTGTTGGAAAGGGAATCCTTTAATCCTCTCTTAAGCTCAGTCTAACGCTTTGGAGTTACGAGATACCCTACACTATGTATCCCATAGAACCGTAGAAATGTTCAAGTGAAGAGTTCGTTTGGTCTTTTATTTAACATGGATGTTTGCTCCTCCAAGAAGCAGTGAACCCCTATCCCAATTCCCTGCTCTTTCCCCATATCCTTTGCAGGTTTCTTTCCTGCCAATCCTTTTTTCTAAATGCTCCCGAACGACTGCTCTAGCAGCCCCTGGCAAATCGTTCCACGCACCGACAGAAGATGTTCTTCCGACGCTCTGAACAAATGCAAGGTCTTTTGGTTCTTCAACAGTGGCTAAAATTGGACAATGTGAGATTAACTGTGAATGACAAACCACGTAAATGTAACCCAACAGATCACAGGCAGTTTTACAGGAGAGCTTGTCTGATGCCAGCCTCCGTCCCCCCACCGACGGACAGGATTTACGTAGAGCTCAGACAGGAGAGTCTGCTTCTTGGAAAACCTTATTTTTAAAAACTAAACTGCATGGCGTTGTCCTTGAAAGTTTTTTTTGTACAAAATAACATGTCAGTGGACACCGTCAGCAAGACTCTTATCAGTTTTACACATTTTGTGCTCGCTTCTCGCACAAAGAAACATCTTATAATGACCTTCGAACTCTCTCTACTCTCGGAGGGGAAGGCAGAAGGTTCACTGATCACTATTAATTAATAATAGGCTCTACTTCCCCCCCCCACCCCACCCCTCTCCCCCAAAACATACTGGAAAGTGGGTAAGGGCAGGGGCAAGCTCTACGTGATGCGCTCCACTGTCATATAACCTACTGGACTCAGTCAAGGGAATAGCGTTCCACTGATCAAAGCAACCAAGGGCGACTCGCAAGGCTGGAAAACTTATCCAAGGAAGATGGGACCTCATTCTTATGTCTCATCTGAAGGACGGCAATGCAGCACTCCACCAGCACTGTACTGGAGTGTCAGCCCAGTGAAGCCCCGAGATTGGGCTTTGGACCCACAACCTTCTGAATCAGAAGCGAAAGCCCTACTGACGAATCAAGACTGAGGTCTCGGTGCGAGAGGTGAGTGAGTATCAATGCAAAACAACAGCCAGGTATTGTTAAGAGCCCCATCACCCCGCTGTATTACACGAAAGGATTATTATTATAAGATGTATTTTAAATGAATCCAGCGATTCCGTGTGTTCGACTGTAAAAATATAATCTCGATGTCTGTCTTAAAATTGACTCTTCACCGACCTTGAACCTGCGACCTCCTGTTCTGCTGCCTCGGCCCATCTGAAAGTAGTATTGGTGAGTTCACTTCATTGCACTGAGCCTCTTGTATACCTCTACAAGATCCCCTCTGAGGCTTCACCTCTTACCTGAAGTCAGAAGCTTGCGGGTGCGTAAGAAGCTGATCGTCAGTCGCATGATCGAGGCTTTGTCAAGGTGCGAGCTGACATTGTGGGGCAGCGGAAGTTGATGCGCCAGTTCGTAAAACACCTCCGTCTCTTTGCTCCTTCGACATCTTGCTGCGTCCCTCGATTTCTCTTTCCTCCTCTCAGAGTTGCTTCTGAAAACAAACATTGCGTTTTAATGGAACGCTTGGTCCGTCAAGAATGTCCGCCTCACTGCACGGCGTTGCCTTAGCTCTCCCGCCCCACCAAAAAAGCGCTTTGAGATATCTCGGAGACGTGATAAGGCATATATAAAATGCAAGGGTTATTATTATTATTGTTGCGTATTGTAAAGAACCCAGCAATCTACAGCAATATAAAACCCCTTAAATCTCTTTTATTAGTTTTTCAGACTTCTCAGTTCTCATCTCCTTAGGGTCAGGTCAGGGAGTAGAATCAGCCACTGCTCCCACTCCTCTAATTGCTACCTGGAGACCCTTGCTCCGAGGTGAGGGTGCATCGATGACAGTTGTGCACTGACCTTATTACCCCCCACCCCCTCCCCAGCCCTCGCCCGGTTCCACTGGCTCCCCATCCCCCAGAGGATATAGTTCAAAATCCTCGTCCTCGCCCTCAAGGCCCTCCACTGCCTCGCTCCTTCCTACCTCTGTGATCTGCTAACCACATGTCAACCTGTCCGCTCCCTCCTCTCAGCAGTCTCCGGCCTGCTCCATGTCCCCTACTCCGCCCCAGCGTCAGAGGTCGGGCCTTCAGCTTCTACTCCACCCGTTTGAACTCCTTTCCCAGTTCCTTTTGAATCGATCCCTCCCTTGTCTCCTTCAAAGCGCGTCTCAAGATCCTCCTCTTCGACCGTTCATTTGGCCACCCTCCTTACCCCCCCGTCTTCCATCCCCCCCCACCCCTGGTCCAAATCACTGACTGTCCAGCACCATGGGACGTCCTCCGACGTGAAAGGTGCTTTATAAATGTAATTTGTTGTTGTTGTTGTTGATGGCAAGGCAAGAGCAGACATGGACGCGGCTATATTCCCTCCCCGCCTGCCCTGACACAGAGTACCAACCCTCAGTGTCAAGCCTCACTCATAAACGATGCTCAACATACGAGGTATCTGAGGGCACGCTGTTGAAAGTGTACCTATCTGAAGAAAAATGACCAGGAAAAGAGCGTAGTTTTATAGCAGCTCCATTGTAATACAGAGATAATAATCCGTGCATTTAATACAGCGCCTTATCACGTCTTAGAGATGTCTCAAAGCGCTTCACAGAATATATTGTAATGTGTAATGACTGTATATTTTGTGGGCGAAACACGTCAGCCAATTGCGCACAGCAGCGTCCCACAAACAGTCGTGGAATGAGAGACCAAATTATTATTGTTGTGAAAACTGTTCTTTTTCTTAAAAAAGGGATTATTACCCCCGGAAAAGTCATCCGCCAATTGACTAACAACCAAGTTCCTATTTGCTGCTAGTGAACAAAAGCGTGTGGAGTAAGAAAAAATTGCCTAACGTTTCGACCTGGGAATCGAACCCAGGTCCCTCACTTGTGAGGCGTGTGCTCTAAACACTAAGCTACAGGACTCCTCAGCGCCTTTCACACTGGAAGGGCAACCCAAAGCGCTTCACAGGATGCGCTGTAAAGAGGAGTGACTGTGTACTTGCGGGTGAACACCAGAACCCGAGAGTTTTACGGCGCTGATGGAACACATCTCAAAATTAACCAACCACTCAGATTAGAAGAGATTTACCTCCCTCTGTTCACCCAGCAACAGGACCTGGATTGTAACAGCGCTTTAGGAGGCATTTGTGGATTAATACGACTTAATGAAGCCTACTGGGGCCGCATTTTGTGATACCAGACTTGCTGCCAGTTTAATGATTGACCCGTATCATGGACGAAAGTGTAGAACTACTTAATTAGTACAGACTTGTAACAGCTGACAAGTTTACTCGAGGCGCTGATCCTCAAGTCGTCCCTGCTGACGCCATCCCTTTTATAGCAGAGCGTGCAAACCGAGCGCAAGCTGATGAAATAACTGCATGAGGTATCTATTACGTCGGCGACCAGCTATCTGCAGGTCTACTTGACTCATCCATCTTGCTTCAGCCGGTTAAAGAACAGGCGAGTCTAAGTCACTACTTCCTGGTGGATTTCCTACACCTTGTGACAGGGTAGTGAACAACAACAACCAATTTGTATTTCGATAGCGCCCTGCACGCATAGGGGGGATAACGTCTCGGAAAGCTTTACATCTGACAGCAAGCAGGAGGTGACTATTGTCGTGGTCGAAGATTGAGAGGGGGTGGGTGGGGGGGAGAGGAGGGATAGGGGGTGGGTGGCAGGGGGTGGAGATGGATGGATAGAGGAGGAGAATTCCGGAGGATCTGAATGCCCGGCTATCAATGCTGGCCCAGACAGGGCAGTGGGGATGTGCAGCGAAGCAGAGGTAGCCGAGTACAGGAGAGCGGGATAGGAGAAGATCCGAGACATGTAGGGAGGTGTTAGGACGAGAAAGCATTTATAGGTGAGGGTGAGGACCTGAAGGAAATTCCCAACTGAGCATCCGAGGAGTCAAAGGTAACAACGTTTGCAATGACTGGATGTTTCCAGAGATCCGTGTACCACAGCAGCAAACTCAGACCACGCTCAAAAGTAACGCAAGAAAGATTCCGAACGAACAAAACACGACACGATTGAAAAAAACGACACTGGAAGCTGAGGAGAGGAGAAGAGAGGAGAGGAGAAACTGAATGGTTCAACGGAATGCCGTTCAGTCAAGTTTGGGATTCTAGCGCAAATCTCGCTAGAATTCACCAGTCGCTCACTCGCTGAGGCCACGGAGTAATAATAATAATAATAATAATTGTTGTTTTGACGATTTGATGCTGACACTGGGCGCGTAACATTGAACAATGCGCTCTCCTCACCACCCTTACACCCCTAACTGAACCCCGACTGACGGAGTAATTCATCGAAAAGGATTGTCGTCAACACAAAAAAAATTAAATAACAGTACAGAATAAGCGGAGCTTTGACACCGTCAAAAACCTCAAAAACATGCAGTGATTTGAAGACAACAGTTTCTAGACACATAAAACCTTTCTGTGCAGGATACAATCAATGATACCAATTTTCTGAACTTGCCCTTCCCTTTTGTCTGGATTAATCCCATTTGTCGGATTTCCCTCTCCCCACCACCCCCTCCCACTCATTCCTCATTATTTTTGACAGCTCAGGTGCTTGTCCAGTTCGCTTTTGAAGGATTCTCGCTCTGCAGACGAGGGCAGTGATCCATCGTAAAGATGCGATGCAAAAATTGCTATCATAAATGGGTGGGTTTCTCCCATCTCCCCGCGCCCCCCCCCCCCCCCAACCCCGCCCCACCACCACCCACCATCACAAAAAAACACAACAGCTTCAAGGACACAAGAAGCCGAAGGAAATCGTGCTGAATCCAACGTTTTCTTGCAATACCACACATGTGAATGAACCTGATGATTAGAACAGAGGTCAGTCCCGGGCAGTCACGTAGAGGTCATTTGGACAACCAGAACTGTACTCATTAAGAACGTGTGGCTCTTGTACATAACGTGCTGTACTGGTGCATTAGAAATGGATTTGAGTTAACATCTTTGGGAATTTGGATCAGATTTCTTGTTGAATTCATTATGTTCCCCTCGGCTCTGGTACGATTTCTCAATGTGGTTGATGACGCTGAACTTTAAGGAATGCTGTGGAAGGGATCAACATCCCATTAATCCTTGACCCCTTGAACTTCACCTGCAGTATCTTCCAAGCCTTCTGCTTACACTGTACAGTTCACACGCAGCAGTCCAACAATCAGTGCGGCTACAGACTGTCCAAATATTAAATTGAACTTTGTATGGTAAATAGTGTTGCATTGTATATCAGCCAGAATATACTGTATATATTCCTTAACTACTGCATGGGGACCAATGTTATTTCACGTTGCGAAATTAATATATTGTTCACGAACATTTTAATATCCGTCCGTGAACTAGGTGGAATTTCGGGCCTCTGGAAGATATTGTTTTAGGGTGTATCAAGGATTTGAACTTTGCTCGCGACTGCAAAGGATGGATACTGCTGTAAATTATTGAAAGGAATACAGATACAACACTGCGGTCATTGATTAGAAGCATTTATAATAATGTGTACACAGACACAAACAGATAGAATAATATGGTACAGGAACAAGCCACCAGTCCAACTTGTGTGTGTTGATGTTTATGGAACTCAACCCTTCCCCTTCTTATCTTCTGTAGCCCTCTGAATAGTATATACGCTCAGGAACCTCCTAAAATAATCTCTGGTTTGTATGTGACAGTCATCTGACATCCTCAAGTCTAAAGGACGTAGACTGCTTTCTGAAAGCACTGATCACTCAACAACGAACAACTCTTTCAACAGCGTAAGATATTTTCTAGGCTCTTCCTTACCAGGAGCAAGCTATTTAGGATTTACAAAAATCAGTGAGTATAAAACCTTCCCAGCAGAACACAAGCCCTAAGGGTACAAGCCTCTAATTCTAGGCGTGGAGTCCTGTAGCTCAGTGGTTAGAGCACTCGCTTTGCAAGTGAGAGACCTGAGTTCAATTCCAGGCAGAGGGCGAAACCTTGGACAAGTTTCCTTACTCCACACAGAGCCTAATAATAATCCCTCCAAAACCAAAAACAATAATAAATTGGTCATTTTCAATCTACGACTGTTTGTGGGACATTGCTGTGCGCAATTGGCTGCCGCGTACGCCCACAGATATACAGTCAATTCACTTTACAGTGTGTTCTGTGAAGCGCTTTGAGACGTCCTCCCGACGTGAAAAGCGCTATATCAAATGCAAGGATTATTATTATTATTATTATAGGCTTCAAGAGCATTTTCTCTTAAAATTTAAGATTGCTGCTGATTTATGCAAAGTTCTTCATTTCAATCTTAACGCTGAAATGCAGAGCTGCTTAGAAAGCTTCTAAAAAAAAGACGCAGCTGTGGAAAGCGGTGCTCAGAATCCAGCCTGGGTTTAAGAATTTCCTCTCCCCCCCCCCCCAAAAAAAAATACTTTGCAGGGTTAATCGTGGGAGAAGCAATAAAGGATTATGGCGAAAGAGCAGGGCATTGGGATTAAAAGATCTGTCGAGATCTAGTAATCGGATAATAACAGGCAGGATGGGTTGAAGAAACCCCTTCTGCTTCAGTTTTTCTGTGATGCGGTAACTCATGTTGATGAGTCCAAACTGGAGTTAGTGCAGCACTGACTCTGGGTGGACGAGGATGAGAATTAACTCGCTGAAGGAAGTGCCGTCTTACTCAGTGACGATGGTCGATTGCGCGCAGATCTTTTAACCCACATCATGTGAATTGTGGTCCTCTTCCCCCTCATCCCCCCCCCCACCCCCACCACCACTACACCCGCACTACACCTGCTCCCTCAATCGGGCAGCTCTTGCTGAACAGCATTCACTGAGGGTTGTTGCAGTACCAAGACAGGAATCAAAGGAGATTAAGGGAGTGAATTAGTCCTAATTAGTCCCTGAAGCCACCGCATCTAATCAGTATGTCAGCCCTCACCTCGCTGCTGTTGGCAAAAATCACTGAGGAGCCTCGAGCTTCAAACAGCGACTGTACTTCCTGCAAATTGGCACCGAAAATATAGCTTTGCCATTCTTCAGCTTTTGGCGTCCCGCAAAACACGTCACTACACTTTACAGTGTTGTGAAGCGCTTTGCGGCGTCTCGATGACTTGATGAGGTGCCACATCAATAGCATTAACCTTTGACTGAAGGTCAAAAGATCTCCAAAGACTTTATAGAAATTACTGTTAAACGTAGTGACTGCGTATTTGTAGGCAAACCCTTAGTCGTCAACTCCCACGCGACAATGTCCCGCAAACGGCCACGACGTGGAGGGTCGTTATCTTGGTCGCCATCTGGAGCTGGTTAGCAGCTTGGAGAAGCAGTCACCTCGCCTGATCCCGTGCCAGATGCTTCCACTGGACTTGTTGGTATTGTACTTACCTCAGTTGAGTGTCGCAAATCATTGTGCGCGCGAGCGGCTGGTCAGTCTAAAAAGGCCTCCCTGCTGGGGCTTGAACTTGTCACTGTGAGGGCTGTGAATTGAGTGCCACAGCAGCAATCCTGTCCGGGTTCCACGCATCAGGGTCAAAATTCCAAGCTCCGCACCTCAGGGAAAACTCTTGCTTGCAAAGGTGACATGCTCATTACAGCAGGCTCCGGGTCTCTAAAGGGGCCGTTCGCTCCGCAGTTCTCTCCTGACCATCAAGACCTTCGAGGGTATCAACTCGAGGCACCATTTAAGTCCCTTCTCCTGACGGCTGCGGTGACATTTCAGTCACGCTGCAAAGAGAAAGCCACGACGGCTCGAGTGCCGAAGGCGGCACCGGTCTCCTTTGCTTCTGGAAACATTCCTGGGTACATCGCAACGCCTCACTGACTGCTGCCCCACCGAGTTGCACATCGCTTGACTTTTAACGCATTGTAAAAATAAATAAATGCGAATTCTTTGAAATCAGCAATGTGCAGACAGAGATACTGCACAACACGATAAACTACACAGCAGGGAGCCAGTTACGCACAAGCTTCATCACCACAACATGTTGGTGGGTGGATATGGTATTTTTGATGATGGTCATTGCTGATATCTCGTTCTTCTGTACACATTGTGCCTAATCTTTAGAACAGCAAGAGCCTTTCAACCAATCCAATCTGCTCTGCCAGTTTTCAGATCACGGAAGATCTTTTAACCCACTTACCTGTCTCCTCTTCTTTTAACTTTTACTTCCTACGTATGCATGCATCATGTTTCTCTTTGAAACCCACCCCTTTGACCGCGCCTGTCCCCTTTTTCTCCTATCCTCTCCCCCTTTCCTCACCATCCCAGCCCCCTGTAAAGCAGTCTAAGAGGTGTTATTCTTTGTGAAAGGCACACCTACCTATCCATGCCAATTTATCCTGTCGGTATGGTCTTCTGGGGTTGGTCCTCCCAACGTGAAAGGCGCTATACAAATGTAATCTTGTTGTTGTTGTTGTACATTTGCACAATTTTTACAACCTCTGTACAATGTATTCTGATTTCACTTATAACTAGTCTCACGTTAATTTTAAGATTAATATCCCCATATGTTGGAGCACCCCCCCCACCCCCCCACCTTTTTAATCAGATCACCCCATCAATCTCCTTTGCTGGAAGGAATGCAACCCAAGTTTCAGCCAATGAAGCGGTTTGACTGGGTGCCTGTGCTTTTGAATTTAATGCTCTCAGGGGCTTAAACAGTCAATAAACCTTATGTCAATACAACTAACCGCTGAGTATCCCCTAAAGTCAGTTATGAATTGGAATCGTTAACACCCTGCCCACACTGAGTTCTCAGCACGCTCTGCCAAAGCTCCAGTGCTCTGCGTACACGTGAGGCTTTACTCCAATTCTGACCAAAAAGCGAGTCACCCATGTCTCTGGAAAGCTTCGGGTGCTGTTGGGGACTTTTCTCGGTTTAAGATCCATCCGGCAAATACCTTGGTTAAAGTTTCAACAACGGGCAAACCTCTGTTCCACGCTTGCAACCCTGGGCAGAAATGGCACCCACAAACTACTCTCGATCCACGCTCCGTACCGTACAGAAACCAATTTTCTGCCCATTTGCACGTCTTCCTGACCACAACTGGGGATGAATATACCCACCTCTCAACTGCACCAGGTTGTGGGTGTGAAGATCGCGCTCAGTGGTTCAGGTTAATAATAATAATAATATTAATAATCCTTGTGTTTGATATTGCGCCTCATTTCGTCTTCGCGATGTCTCAAAGCGCTTCACGGGAATTGACTGTATCTTTTGTGGGCGAATTACGTGAATTTAGGGCGAAATGTTCCACAAGGTTATCACAAAGAACACAGCATTGAAACACATCTTGTGGTGGTGGTTGGTGGTGACGAGTAAGTAAAAATGCACAGGATTCAGAGCGCCAGCACCCAGCGGACCATCAACCATTGTGGAGTCCTGTAGCTCAGTGGTTAGAGCACTCGCTTTACAAGCGAGAGACCTGAGTTCAATTCCAGGCAGAGGGCGAAACCTCGGGCAAGTTTCCTTACTCCACACAGAGCCTAATAATAATCCCTCCAAAACCAAACACAATAATAAATTGGTCATTTTCAATCTACGACTGTTTGTGGGACATTGCTGTGTGCAATTGGCTGCCGCGTTCGCCCACAAATATACAGTCAATTCACTTTACGGTGTGTTCTGTGAAGCGCTTTGGGATGTCCTCCCGACGTGAAAAGCGCTATATCAAATGCAAGGATTATTATTATTATAACAGGAGCTCCCTGCACCTTAATCGCATCAGTGGAAAGGGGAGGAGGGTTCATTCATCTGATAATGAATGAACCGTGATCTGCATCTGTCTCCGTCTCTGTGTAGGAAATGCCCCACCAACCCATTACGTCACCATTCAGGGAGTTTGACCCAGTTTCACGCCACTGATGGCCGAGGTCCATTGTGCTTTGTCTGTGGGAGGATTATTTTACCCGAGTCTCACTGATCCGTACGAAGCCGGTGGCAGTAAACAGACGGAACTTTGTGAGGACTTGGATGGCCCTGGGGAGGTGTGTGTGGGGGGGGGGGGTTGTAGGAGGTGGGGGTGGAGACCTGTGTAAGCAAATAGCGAACAGGGATTGATTGCCAAGTGAGCATTTGCTCGCTACACTTGCTTCAGTGAGAAAGCACCACAAGAGACAGCAGTGCTAGTGGGCGTCGCAGCAAAGGTGAGTTACACGGGCTCGGTGAGCCGGTAAATTCAGGGCACTCTGAAGTTCCAGTGGGATTTCCCCGTGATCTCTGCGCTGCGTGTCCTCAAAGATCACTCCAAAATGTTTCTGTTTTTAAAGAAAAATAAATTGCAGGCAACTTAGATAGGCAACGATAACCTTGGCTCCTTCACCTTTTTACTGGGATGTCCTGGGCTAATAACGTAAAGTGATAGTGATAAGGATCCAGGAGACGACAACAGGGTCGACTTTAGCATTACATGCACGATTTAAGCTTCGCGAATGTTGTCGTTGAGAACATAAAGGAAGTCTTGGTGGTGGTGGCTGGGTGTAAGGATTCCACCTCCAGCACACGCAGGTGAAAATCAGTGCGATACAAATCAAATGCACCAACTAAACTGATCCTAATAATATCATTCGCCAACTTAAAAACAGGAAACTGCTGAAAATGTACGAAAGGTTCAAAGAGCATCTGTCTGAAGGAACAGCAAAGGTCGATGGTTAGGGTGAGAGCTTTGGGGTTTCCGGCAGTTGTGGGGTGAAATTAGCAACGGTTCATAGTGTGACAAATATCGCATAAACATCCACAAATATCACACTGAACACCTGAAGGAAATGGCCACCAATTTCACCCCTTTTATTTCAAACGTGAAACATTGACACAAGGCCTGTCAAACGTCACTCGCATGGTGCCAGTGTGGAAGATGATCGCAGGAATTAAAACCCGACGTAAACGACCCTCTCGTCTCGGCCTCCCTCCCTGCTGCTGAGCCTTTCGGTTTAGCCAACGTTTAGCCAACTTCACCAGCAGAAAACAGTCAGCGTAATTAAAAAAAAAGGAGCAAACTCTCTCCTGCTGTGCCAAGAGTTATCAGCCCGGCATTGGAAACATGAACACGAGAGGATATCAGAAAGGGGCCCGAGATGGGTTCGGGAAAGGCTTAGGAAAAGATTCAGGTTCTCGGGTCATTCAGTCCTGCAGCTTTACACAAGGAATGCAACGGGCCCTTTCACGTTCCGTGCTTGATGTTTCCATGAGTGTTTTACATGTTACAAATAATAATAATAATAATCCACATGTTTGACACAGGTCGTCGAGACGTCTCAAAAGCCCTTCACAGGATTATGCCGTCTCTTTCAAAGGGCGGGAGCTCAGACAATGTTGTACTTGAGCATCAACTTGGATTATGATCTCAAGTCCAGAGATAGGGTTTGAACCCATGAGGGTCTGACCCGTGAGAAATGAGAGCAATGACCACCAAGTCAAGTTGACACCAAATACTACAACTGCCTAACCTGTAACAGATCCTCCTTTCCCCGTCCCTTTCCATCCAGCCAGAAAGTTTGTTTATATCAGGACCGACATAACAATAAAGGTACAAAGCCTTGTATTTGTGCGGCGCACTTCATGTGTACTGCTGTCTCGGAGCGTTGAGTATAGAGGTACAAAAACCAAGAGAAGATTACGTGCAAATGCCAACACTGCTCTGTACCCAATTATCTCATGAAACTATTTTCATAGCTTTGCAGATTAGATTTCAAGATGAGATAAAGGTGAACGGCTTCAACTGCAATGTGGAACTCTGGTCGTTGCTCTGCAACATTGCTCGCACGATTTGACAGCGATCGACTATACGGCCTCTTAATATCCTTACTTTGGAAGCAAAAGCATTCAAAGGGTATGGAGAAAAGGTAGGGAGATAATAGCGGTAATAATAATAATCCTTGCATTTGATATCGCGCCTTATCACGTCTTCGAGACGTCTCAAAGAGCTTCACAGAATATACTGTAAAGTGAATAAAGTAAAATAAAGTAGTGTAAAGTAAAGTATGTTTTGTGGGCGAAATGCAGCAGCCAATTAATTGCCCACAGCAGTGTCCCACAAGCGGTCGTGGATTGAGTGATCAAATAATTATTATTATTTTTCAAATTTAATTTTTAACTGATTAAAAACCCTGCTATGATCTATTAAACAGGCTTATTGGATTGAATGGCCTTCACTGTTTGCTCCCTGAACTCCAAAAACAAATTCAACAAAATTTATCCATCCCCGCTACTCTCGAGTGACTAGTTTACTTTATTGGTAGCAGCCAATTCATGCAACGAAGCTCCTATAAGGTTGAGCTTTATGCTAGTTCAGGGCTATGAAGGTCATGTTTAAAACAGATACCAGGAAGTTACACAGAGGACAGTCAACAGCCAGAATGTTACTAGGAACAATAGTTGAGACCAGAACGCCAGACCCTTTAAAAAAACAGCTTGATGTTGCAATGGGGCAGCAGTAGAGTTAGACTATCCTGAAAGGATGCAACCAATTGGGACCTAAAGGCCATTTGCATCAGTATCTCTCTGGTGAACTTGGTGCACAGCACATTAGTAGATCCGAGAGCTAAAAGGCGATGGGAGATTATACTGTAAATGGGAAAAAATCCCATTAGAAGCTGACCACACCAATGCCACTACATGGCACGCTGGCGTGGATTTGAACCCTCTGCACTTTACGTCGTCGAACTAGCCGCACACTGGTGTCATAGCGTTTCGCTCACTGGAATTGTATGTTAAGGTGACTTTACTGAGGCTGATCTGATCCCGAAGATGTCCACGGACGATCTGAATCGCGCGATTTCGCTGTGTAAAGATCGGCTAGATCATTGCAAAACAAATTCAGTTCTCCCAAGTCAACACAAAGAGAGTTGTTGCACTGCTTGGTGAAGTTCAGCGCTGGATACAATGGTTATATTTAACCACTGAAAGGGCAAGCTTCCCATTAATCGTACGTGGCTCAACCATCGTCTAGCTGAAGGCATATTCATTGACATTGCCTGTGTCACGAGGAAGAAACCATAATAGCAACATGAACTTTACACAGAGAATGTGATGGGCTATTCTCTGTGTAAAGGGCAACGAACACCTGTGAGTAAATGTTGTATGTGCTGATTTCACCAGCTTGACAAAGATGCATTTGTTTTTTCCCTTAAATTTTCCTTCCTCCTCTTCCAAGGATTCTGGCTTCATTGCCACTGAATGTATAATACTTTTGGAACTTGATCAAAATGAGCTTGGACTGTGACTCCACTATGAGAGGTATCATAGCAAAGCTCAATCTAGCATCCACACACACACAGACTTTTTCATCAGATGCCATCTGCAAGTGTTCAGATTAAGTTTCTGCCCTCTCTAGCCTAGGGACATCACTATTAACTGTAATCTCCCCCCCCACCTCACCTCACCACTGCTTCATCTGAGATCAGCTAACTGAGCGCTGACTGGAGAACCATCTGAGACCTTTGTGGATCCGCCTCACACCTAAAATCTGAGCCAGCGCAGTAATCCCTTTAAAATAATACAGTAACAGCAACCATCTCTGCATTTGGTATAACGCCTTTTAATCAAGAGGGCGTCTTTAAAGCGCTTCACAGCTGTACTGCAGAGTGTAGCGACTGCATTTGTAGATGAGCTTTGAGGTTGTACATGAAAGGTTCTGCGTCGGCTTCACACGGGCGCTGGTACACCATAACAGTGGTCAGTCCGAGCAGTTTGCTGCATATCCTTAGAATGTAATGTTAAAGAATAAATCTCACCATTCATTGACCCACTTGGTACTAATGTTCAGATAAAAGTTGCGATTTATGATGGAAGAAGCAGGCCTCGTCTTTAAGCTCATACGAATTAAGTGCAAGGTTTTTCTCTCTTAACGGAGCCCCAAGGGTAACATTTTACCTTAAAGACTCTCATAAAGGCATGAGCCCACCCAGTTTTAGAGGGATGGGCTAAGACTAACAATTAGAAAAGATAGGGCCCTTCAATCTTGGGAGAAGATGTCTCGAAGTGGGGACCTCATAGAGGTGTATGACATTTTCAATAGGATTCAAAAGTAAACCCAGAAGAATACTTTAGGACGCAATAAGGCAGCAGAACAAAAGGACGTAATAAGTTTAGGGTTGCAAAGGGCAAGTTCAGGTCATGAAAATAGGAAGTTTTTCTTTACTTAGAGGGTAATTAACAACTGGAAAATGCGTCCAGGAAGCCAAGACACTGATCTTGTTTATAAAGCAGGGAGGACAATAAGGTGGTTACGAGGTTTGTTGGGATGAGATCAGATGAGCCAAAAGGTCTACTCCATCCAAATCAATCTTGTGATGGACCTTTAAAACCTGGTTTAGTGATTCATCTGTAGACTGAAGGTGGAGTCCTGTACTTCTTGGTCCAATTATCTATCCATTTAGCCACCCTGTTGGTTCTCAAGCCTATTGTAGCAGATGGTGATCAATTTTATGAGCAATTGTATAACATTAATGAACAGAGTGCTGGTAGGAGGAGACTGGACTCACACAGACCGTTTGTAGGAGCTCCTTGGCTGAGTCACAGACTCTGTTGATAATTTGACAGCATTTCATTGAAACTTGTGGCCAATCTTCTCATAACCCATTCTTCCACATAGATAAGCACAAGACTGTGCACACTGCAGGCACAAACATAGGAACCGTGCAAACCACAGGCGCACTCTGCCAGCGTCCGACACAGGCAAACACCCAAAACCAGATTCACCACCTAAGCAACGAAAATTTCCCCGTGTCTGGAAGGGAATACAGACTCTCTCCCTTACAGGAATGCACTCTGCTTATTTAACTATTTCCAGCGAGTCTCAAGTGCCAAGTTTGAAAAAAAAAAGAAAGCCAAGACTTGGGGATCCCAGAGCGTCTGTTAGGATACTGCTGGAGTTTAACAAGTTAAAACTGCATAGCTAGCCGTTGAGAACACTGTTTGGCAGCGTCCCCTCAGTCTTGTCAAGCAAGGATCATGCTTCACTTTAGGGTTTTGGATTGCAGGGTTAACAGTAGCTGAATGGGAAGAATCCCTACTCCCAGTCTGACCATAATTACTGGCAAAACATTTAGAGACATTGTGACGAGGCGCTATAAAAATCAAGTTCTCTTTAGGCCTCTGTGCATAAGCTACTGTCATTTTAACAGGCTGTGAAACAGGAAACCTAAGCTTTTCCCAAACACATTGGGTATATTTGTACGTAAGGTGACGTAGCTCGTAACATACCTACAAGGCCAGTAATAGTTCAGACCTTCCTGCCGTGATTCCGATCGTACCAGTCTACACTGCGTACATTGTACAGTAAAACATCCCAACAAACCTTTGCTAACTTTCAACACAAGTTTTACATTGTTACTTTAACCACCAATCGTGCCTGATTATCACTCAAAAAGGTGAAAGTAAGGCAAATGTTTATTTGAATTTAAAGTAAAATAAGGCAACTTTTTTTTAACATTCCATCTTGTCGTGTCAAAGCATCTTAAAGCGGTGCACGTGATAAGAGTCAAGTTTGTAATACTTCGCAGTTCCTTGTTTTTTAATCAACACAAAGGAATGTGTTACATAGCATACAAACTTTACTATTTTATTACTATTTACTCAATTTTTCAATCATAAACAAACAAGTTCCTGTTTGCTTGTTCAGGTGGACGTTAAAGATCCCATGACATTATTTGCAAAGAGAAGGGAGATTCCATATCCTGGCCAACAAATCTACCAATAAATTGATCAATAAATCACCAATAAATGGCTGGCTGGCACTATATCAAATGCAAGGATTATTACTGTAATTTATTAAAGAAATAGGAGTCCTTCTCCCATATTATCTTGGTTTATATTCCCCCTCCCCAAGTCCAAATTTAGCCTAAAATTCAAATTAATTGGTTATGTTTCCATTGTTTTCGGGACTTTAACCGGGACAAGTTACTGCCAAATTTGTCTATCTAACAGTCACTTTCATTTCTAATCAGTTATATCTTATAAGCACTTTGGAAGTGTTGGTCTACATGAAAAACCATCCAAGTGCTACTTATTGCTTTTATTATAGGCACTAAATCAAATGCAAACCCTATTGTTAAAGGTGATGGCTTGATAGCCAGATTACTTTCCCCTTCACCCCGTGAAGACAAGATCTGGTGGAAAACACTAGATTACTGCAGGTTAGAAGCTATGAAAGTGGAGTGGGACATTTTTGTGTACTGAATAATGATAATCCTCGCATTTGATATAATGCCTTATTACATATGCCTTCGAGACGTCTCAAAGCGCTTCACGGAATACACTGGAAAGTGAATTGACTGCAGGTTTTGTGGGCGAAGTAAAAGTGACACAGCTTGTAATTTACGTTAAATTAAGCAAAAAAGCGAGTAAAGGCTATAGTGACAGATCCCAACTGCTGAACATTGAGATAAATGACAAATCGCGGTCATCTGGCTGCCAGTCGCAGATTATCCTGGCAGCGAGTTCTGTATCCAGGCAGTCTGATCCGATGGAACATTTTCATCAGACAATTAACATTAGCGCAGCTGTGTGTGTGGCAATCGCCCCACGGAATCTGTGGTTGACAAGAGGTGAAAGGGAAGAGGTGCTGAGCTTCACGTTAAAAGTGGACGCATTTTCACTGCAAAGTTAAGGTTGTAAGATTAACCTGTTGTGGGACAGGCAAGTGACATAACATAGATCCACCAGACTTACTGGGGCGGAAAGAAGAGAGTGCGCCCCACAAAGGGCAGAAGCGCAAGTTCTCCGCAAAGCTAACTTGGCTCGAAGCAAGAAAAGTACAGCATAGATAGACAAAACTTGCTTCACGCAAGTCCCCTTTCCGAGCACCGCCGCGCACGATAGTTTTTAGCAATTTACTCAGTGGTGGGACACTGTTCAGGATAGTGGTAGCTTTGTTGATGGCGGGGGGAGGTGAGGGGGGGGGAAACACACACACATCTTGCGATGTAAACTGCATCTCCTGCAGGGAAACTTATGTACGTGGGTGGATTTGCTACTCGCGCCCATTTGCTGGCGGTCAGCTCTGGCCCAGGATCACTGGGGAGCTGGGATCCCGTGAGCCAGTGTTAAGTATACGAGGTTCCCTCCTGGAGACATGGGTTTACGACAGTGACGCAACCCCTTCGCCTGAGGAGTGCTTTCTCAACTCCAAAATTACTCGTGAAGTGTCTCAGAAAACTGACGGGGACACGCACGATCAAAACCCAAGTTCTTTCATTTCTCTTCTTGAACCGGAGCCTCGACCGCCGGTAATTATTTTTAGACGACAAATATCATTTTTAAAAGTACTTCTTAACCTCGAGCACAGGAGTTCAGCTGCGTGCATTCGAACAATTGCTTGGCTTAGGCAGAGTGCTACTGGTTCAATTACTAACCCCGAGGTGAGAGCTAATACATCAGTAGATCGACCAATTGACGACACGTTTAAGAGAATGTAGATATTATCACAGCCAAAACATACAACCGTATCGACTTACGAAGCGCTCCGAGTTGTAATCCCGTTTGAAGGACGCTATATAAATGCAAGTTGCTATAATTGCAGTGAAAAAAAGCAGCATATTCGAGCTTAAAGAAAGGACTCGCTTTTTTTTATATAGAGAGACTCGAGGCGTCAAAATGCCTTGAGGCGCATCACAAATATACACCCAGCGTTAGCACAGTAATTCCTAGTGTGTAAATAGTGCTTATTCACCCCAATGCAGTCATATTAATAAATCTGTACCACGCCATCGACTGAATCAGCAGATGGAACGTTCGGATCATATTTCAAGAAATCACACATGACCTTTTATCTAATTAATCTCTGATATCATCTGCAGACTATAGCCCGGACAGGTTGGAGATGCAGATCCACAATAGATCTGTACCATAACAAGTCACATAACAAGTCTGTTAGAATTGACAATTTCACTTCATTCTGACTGATTTCATTTGATGCCTTGCGAATTCTGCTTCTACAAATTATGTTGGTCACATATGCATATATATATTGTTGTTGTATACTTTTGCTATATATTATATATATATATCTTTAAAACAAAATTCTACAGCTGTCTCAGCAGGTAAAATAAGGAAAAAAAAGGAATTTACTGTATTTTTCAAAAAATTACCCAGTGTAATTAATCTGACTGTTTGCATACTCAACCCCAGTTATTTTAAGCACATATCTATAAGTAGACTTGGACTTCAACCTGAGGTTTTTGGCCTTTTCTTCTTCCCAAAGCTTTATGCTTTTCAGAAAAGACAGAACAGACCACACCTTTTTATGTCTGACTATTTGCTTAGCTGACATACGTGGGTCCAAAGTAAACTCTGACACAGATCTCTTTAATAGAGTCACTGTTAGTCTATTGGTTTGGCTTTTTCAATCAAATTGATGGACATTCAGGACCTAATTCCAGGATGTCTTTGGGGATTATTTCATAAGGAATCATCTTCTCAACTGTTACTCCTTTTGGTAACTCAATATATGTCAAGACATCTACATTGATGCAATCCAATTCTGAGATAGAGAACCTGCCAGTTGGCGAGCAGGACTTTCAGACTCCAGTGTTCATACAGCCCCCTTTCTGCCCTCTTTCAAGTCCCGCCTGAAAAGTTTCCTCTTTGACCGTGCTTACGGCCATCTCGAACCTTCCCCCTGGCTCGGAGTCAGACCCCGTCACTGTTAAGCGCTCTAAGACGCTGCTTGGGGGCGGGGCGGTAATATAAGAGTCGTCGTTGTTGTTGTATACTTTTGCTTGAAGAAAATGCACGTACAAAATCGCACATTTCCACTATGTATCAGAGAGCCTGTAATTCGAACCTGCAACTTTGTAGTTTGTACGGCTCAATGGCTGGACCCACGAGGTCCTTGTGGAGGCTGTTATTGAGGACATAACGTCTTACCTGTGCCTGGCATGAAATGCTCTTTCTGGAGGGACACAGGGACATACCGAGTGTATTATGGAGTGTAATTTAGGCGCAATTTGTCAAGAGCCAAGCCTCGGGACACCAGAGCGTGCATTGGGATTACTGTTGGAGTTTAACCAGCTATAACTGCACAGCTTGCCATTGTGGATACAGTCTGGCAAGCTTCCTAGTGTTTGAGCAACTAGGACCATCCTATCTTGTTAGGGCTTCGGCTTGCGGGGTTAACGGGAGCAAAGTGGGAAATATCCCTGACCTGCCTCTCCAAGACTCGTCAATAAGTCAATGAACAGAGCCTCGGAGAACTATGGACATCTTGTGGGTCAGGAATCAGATGACCAAGCCTGTCACGGGCGGGTCGATCCAATTCAAACGTTCCACTGCTAAGGAAGTCACGTTGGAGCGAGCTGAGCTCTGGTCCATTCCAACGGATTGGTTGGAATGCTTAGCTCTCCGCCCTCTCCACCATCTCTAGAGTCAAATAGTGACATTACGGGAGATTACAGGTTGTGTCGCATTCAGCCACAGCGTCCCACTGACAAAAAAAAAAGTATCTATAACTGGAAAAACCACAATCAGTCGTAGGAAAGGTTGGAGTTGGATACATTGAACACAATACCAGTCTGCAGTGCATTTCAAGACAATACATATTTTGTTGTGCTGTATCTCAACACATTGCAGAAAGTGTTAACCTCAAATGTTGGCACAGGGGAGTTTCTTTCTTTAACGAGAGTTCTCCACTGTTTCATATCTCCAGCAAGTGATGGTTTGTGCAGTGAATTCAAGTCGTAAATTTTAATCCAATTTCCATCCACCCGTGTTGCATCAACTCACGCTAAATTAATTTTTTTTTGCTGCAAATTACCGTTAAGATAATACATTTTTTGCCCACATTATAGTCTTTAACCATGTCTAGACGCTTAATAATACACTGACTATCGGTACAATGCGAGAGGTGATGTCTATTATCTTTACAACCTTCCCAACTGCAGCAAATTGTGAACAGCAAAAATGTTACACTTCACTGCATCCTTCCTTGCGATTAAACTGTGAACGTTAAACTGTGCAATTCTGTAGAAAATGGATTTGCTTATAGGAACTGTACTTGCATGTTAATATTATGATGGCGCTGGTTAACATTTATCTCCAAGTTAATAGATAACACAACAAGGAACACATTCAAGGCCGAGGATAGTGAAGGGAAATTTCAGAACAGCCACAAGGTAATAAATTTACTACAGAGGACGGGAATTAAGGGGTAGAACCGGTAATAAGGAAGGGAGATAGAAACAAGAACACGACTCATTTAAGCACTTGGTAAATAAATCTTATTCTTTGCATTTGATACAGAACATTCGCCCTGTAGTCTGTAAAGTGTAGTGACACACACAGTCAGTACACTTTACGCAATATCCTGTGAAGCGCTTTAAGACAACATCCCAACGAGAAAGCTGTTATGCCAAATGTAAATCCATTGTCGAAATGTCTCAAAGTTTTTACTGTAAAGTGTAGTGACTGCATTTGTGCAGCCAATTTTCACATAGCAATGTTTGACAAACAGCCATGAAGTCAATAAATCGATTTTCTCTGGAGGTTTGGTGAGCAAACCAATGGGAGAAACTTTCTTTGTGTATTGCAATGGGATCTTGAACATTCACCTGAATGGACAGAAAGGAGCTTGATTTAACATCTCTTGGAGCTTGGTTTAACGATGGCCAAAATCTGCGACAATGCAATGCTCTCCAGCCCCATGGAAACCTACGGGATATAGTTCGGGTGGGTATTCTGGATGGATGAGATCCAATCGGCTGATCCAAACCTCCCAAGATCCTGTAACAGTCCCTTTGAGATTGCCTGATACTCCTGTAGCAGTTTTCACAAAGGCATAAGCCAAGGGAAGGTAGTCTTTGCAACTTCTTTACACAGGTAAGTGGCTCCCAGCACCATTCATAATAGTTATAAAGCTCAGCAGAACTTAGGAGATAGTATCTTCTGGTTCCGATCAAACTCTCCACATTTTAGGAGTATTTCCTGAGGCAAGGAAAGAGGTCCCCTGATCAGTTAATGTGATTTACGATGACACTGCTATTCTCCCTTATGGTTGAATGTCTACTTACCCAATCTTGCTTATCAGTCCTGATCATCATGCAAAACTCTAAGCCATGCATTCTTGTAATTAACATCAGTAATTGACCAAACATTGATCAGATACAACCTTTATCCAAAGCTAAAGCGAGAGAGGGAGGTTCTCAACACTGAACCATCGGCTAGGTTTTGAAACAAACACCGAGTTGTGTTCTGTTGGGGCACTCGGGGAAGTGATCATAATAAAAAAATAAAAATTCTTGCATTTGATATGGTGCTTTATCACGTTTCGAGAAGCCTCAAAGCGCTTCGCAGAATATACTACAAAGTGAATTGACTGCATATTTTGTGGGCGAATCATTTCATCGAGGGGTCTGAAAGTGCTTCACGTTTTCATGCTGTAAAGTGGAGTGACTGTAACCTTGTGGGCGAAACACGGAAGCCAGTTTGCGCACAGCAGTGTCCCGCAAACAATGATGAAGTCATGATGTAAAGTAGAACCAGTGGTGTGAAAGAAGTGACAAAGTTGTTTGCAGGCAACAGTATGTAACGTATACCATGTTGGCAGATACTTTATTGTTCTATTTTGAGATCAGACCGTGACAACACCTTGCACGGGGAACCAGACACCTGACTTTATTTGTCAGATTTAGCTTGCCACGAAAGGCAATCCAACTATTTCACTTTTGATTTATGTGGTTGCATAAGCACAGCTTTATTTGGTCAACAGCTTCATCGGTGCTGAAACGCTTTAACACTTTCCCTCCAGGGAATCGTGTAGGTTTTCAGGAAACGCGTGTTTCGAGTCGGGGAAAAAATTCCTCATGCTCTGCGCCTTAAAGCAATAATAACTTACATTTCTATAATTGGTCGTCGTGCCAGAATGCGTTTCGGAGCACTAAATTGAAGATTGTGCCAAATTTGGGGAAATAATAACAATAATAATAATCCTTGCATTTGATATAGTTCCTTATCAGGTCTTCGAGACATCTGAAAGCGCTTCACAGGATATGTTGTAAAGTGAATTGACTGTATATTTTGTGGGCGAAACGCAGCAGCCAATTGCGCACTTGCCCAAGGAGTCGCTCCGCTGGGAATCGAATCCAGGTCTCTCGCTTGCGAGGCGAATGCTCTAACAGGACTCCACGAATGCTTCAATTCCATCTAAATTCAGACGCCATTTTCCGTTGCAGGTCTTCTTAAGGGATTTCATTTGCAGACCCTATTTGTGCAGTTAATCCGTTTGTGCGAGCATCGTGTTTTCCAACCACATTAACTCTATTTCACTCAATCAGTGTTGCCTCGGGCACACGTGAAAGGAAAGTGTGCTGTGCAGAAGCTTCACCGGTTATTTTATGTTTCACCAAGGCAACCGGCAAAGGCTGTTTTACCGTCAAAGAAAACTAACACTTCTTCCAAATTGCTTCTTTTTTTTTACACACACACACATAATAAACAGGAAAGGTTATTTTAAATTTGGTGAATGTCTTCCTGCAACTGGCTGACGACTAGCGCAATATGAAAAAAAATTAGCAAATTAACCTGCGTCTGAAACTAACCATGACTGAGTACTAACAACTAAGTATTTGTAATTGCACTTTCCGTGCATTTTAAGGCTGCAGTGGACGTTATATGCAGGAGCTGAATCCAATTACAGAATGCATCTGTACTTTTTAAAACGTGCGTCAGAAAGCTACTGGATATTAAAGTACTTATTATGACCGGAGATTAAAGTAGTTGCATGTCAGAAGAACGACACTGCAATTAGCAACAGATCGACAGATTCGATGATCGAATTAATCAAAATGCAAAAAGATGGAACCGGACTTTCCTCAAAACGGTGCCAGTGACCCGGAAACACGTTTACTTGTGGCTTCCGATCAACGCAAGTAATTATGGCACAATTAAACCTTTATTCCGGACCCAGGTCTTCGCCGACCCTGGGGTAGAGGTCATTCTTCTCAGCAGATTTCCTGAGAAATAATTCGCAGGAAAAGTTCGGATAAAGAAGGCCTTTTGGCCCATTTGATCTCATCCTTCCATAAATACTCACTCTACTGTCCTTCCATTGCAGCATCGAGCTATATATTTTTTTACACACATGCAAGTTCATTGTCCTAGTCTCAAACATCCTTTAAACCTGTTCCAGTCATCAATTACTCCCTGGGTAAAGAAATACTTCCTCGTATCTGTCCTGAAATTGCCTTTTACAGCTCAAACCTGTTTCCTCTTGTTCTATTCTCCACTGGTTGGAGGATTTACTAAGTCTTGATATTGTCTCTTGTTGAAGGACTTCACCACCAAAGGTCAATTGATTTATTGACTAAGGGCAGGGGTATCGGAGAGAACAGCGTCAGTGACTGAGTGAAACTAAACAGACGTGACGCGAATTCATGTACCAGGAGATTGGCAATGAGTTTGGTTTGACTTTTTATTTCTTTTAAAAAAAAAGCTTGTGGGATTTGGGTTAATCCTTGCATGTCAGCCTATAAAGAAAGGAGGAGTAACAAGAATGCCTCTGACTACGTATTATATACAGTAGTATCACCAAGTATTGTACTCCCCACAAAGACACATGGAGACAGACAGAATGCACCGACTCATTCACAAAGTATAGCTACAATATTTACAAACAACTTGCTCCTACAGACCCTCAATCCCCAGGAAAGCCTTCCTCCCTGTTGCCCATCCTGGGACAGGTGCCTGCTGCAGTCGTACTTGTTATGGAAAAAGGCCATCCTCTAAGATGACACTCTGATGCAGCGCTGGGGGGGGTGGGGGGGGAGTGTTGGAGGTGCTTCGGATGAGATGTTAAGACCGAGGTCCCGTCTGCCTGTTCGGGTGGATGTTAAAGATCCCATGGCGCTATTCGAAAAGAGATGGGAGTTTCTCTGGTGTCCTGGCCAACAGAGCCCCCAGATAAAATTGTTCCATGGCTGTCTGTGGGACATTGCGGTGCGCCAATTGGCTGCTGTGTATCACCCACAAAATACACAGTCGATCCACTTTACAGTATATCCTGTGAAGTGCTTTTGAGACGTCTCAACGATGCGATAGGGTGTTATATCAAATGAAAGGATTATTATTAGGCAGAGGAAGTAGAATTTCCTCCCTCGCCCTATGGTGGATGAAGGGAAGGAAATTCAAACTAGCTTTAAACCAAGTGATGGCCACTTATTCCTTTGATTTGTAAAAAGCGGGCCAGTTCCAGCTTATTTTCCTGTGAATGTCGACTGATCTCACAAATCTTGCAATGCGTCAGCACTGCGCTGTTCCGTTCAGTAGGTTTAAATGATTCTCCTTCGGCACGCTTAAAGGAACTATAACACAATTCTACCCGACCATCCAGCAGATAAATTAGTCAGTCATTCAGGTTATGGCCCTGCACAGAATGACTGCTGTGGTTGCCTGCAAAAACAGTCAATACATATCACAGTAATTACCACAAATCTCTGAGGCATTTGGCCTGATGAGGTGCTAAAAAAAAATGCGAGTTTTTTTTTTCTTTCGGTGTGAGTTTTTTTTTTAAACACTCGTAACGCAATATAATTTACGTTCAAATTGGGTTGCAGTTGCTTCGCTGCCCACTGGGTTAGCCTGTTGCAACATACCTCACTGCGGAGAACAGAAAATAGCAGTTCACCACCAGCGAACCAGTCTCCAGCAAATCAGGGAGCAGAGTCGTCCTTCTCCACCCCCTGCTTGAGGTTTTAGCTGAACCTACACTCTAGCAGCCTCATAAGGGGCTTGAATTGGATTCTATTATTAACACTAACAGTGGCAGCGCAGCACAGCACAGGTCAGAAATCATACCGGGTGCTGATCAAAGGTGAACGATCAGAAATGCAGATTGCACAAGCCAGACTCTGAGCGAGATCAAGGCAAAGCAAAAGAAAATGGATTACAGTTCCATCAACCACCTTCACCAAAGGTGGGGGCGGGAATCTGAAGCGTACCAGATCTTTTGCTCCTTCCATTACAGTCCGTCTTTTAATTTAATACGATATACGTGTCTTCCAAATTACTTTCTGCGGATGAAACCACAGCAGTTTTATCAGTGCCCTTTCGGATACTTAATCCAATAGCGACACAAACATTTCGGCTAAGCCACCGAACACAAACACGTAGATTGCTACTTATCTGGGGCTCAGAGTTTAAAAACCTGTAAAATAGTACATCACAATAGATCAGGAATTGCAGGAAGGAAGCTCTCAACAGCTCACATCTTGAAACAGTTTGTTGCAACTATTATTTTAATTAGTCAAGATTTCCATGACCCACCCCCCCCCCCCCCCCCTCCCCTCATAAATTTGCTTGTAAGTTTTATGTACATTGGAAAACATTGTTTATAAATAAATATAAATAGTTGGCTTGCCGACAAATCCACTGGGAATCAGTCACTGGGCTCTTTGAGCGCTGGCCTCTGCTTTTAAATGTTTTGCTTGCTATTTTCTCAGGGATAATTTGCCATGGGGTAAATGGTCAGTTCAACAAACTAAACAGATGGTTAAATCTTGGAATCGCTCAGTCCCTTGAGCCCACACTCAAGAGTTCCTGCCAGGCACTACACCAAAATAGGTTTTCTCCTTAAAAAGACATTTCAGCAAGCCATCCAACACACCCTATTTTTACAGAAACATTTCTTTCAAATACTTTCAGCAAAAAGTAATGACTGGTTAATTGAACCCAGCCTTTACACCAACTGTAAAGTATTTTTCTTTCTACGTGGTCTTTCAGAGCATCCAGGAGATTAATAATAATAATAATAATCCTTGCATTTGATATAGCGCTTTTCACGTCGGGAGGACGTCCCAAAGCGCTTCACAGAACACACTGTAAAGTGAATTGACTGCATATTTGTGGGCAAACGCGGCAGCCAATTGCGCACAGCAATGTCCCACAAACAGTCGTAGATTGAAAATGACCAATTTATTATTGTTTTGGGTTTTTGGAGGGATTATTATTAGGCTCTGTGTGGAGTAAGGAAACTTGCCCAAGGTTTCGCCCTCTGCCGGGAATTGAACTCAGGTCTCTCGCTTGCAAAGCGAGTGCTCTAACCACTGAGCTACAGGACTCCACCCTCCTGCTCGTGTATTGGAAAACTCACTCCATATTGCAAAGGTGTAAAAAATCTGCTTTATGAAAACTGCCCTCTCCAATATGTGGTTTAAACCACATTACAAAACTCCTAAAGCCTTCCTGCTGCTTTCGGTGGTTTTGTTACAACATAAGTCAAACAATTTTATTTCATTTTACCGCAGCTGGCAGGCAGCAAGCCACCACAAACATACAGAGAAATTAAAACTTGACAGTCGGATCACAAAACAGCCAAGGCAAATGCCAAAATCTGGACAACTGGCAAAGGGCCTTGGTGGAGTAGAACATCAAGCTTAGCGCACGAAGAGGCTCAGCTACGATAGGAGGCTGGGTACACTGGGACTGTAATCCTTCGAGTTGCGATCATTAGAACAAAAGGTGTGATTTGATTACGGTACTTTAAAATATGGAAAGGAATCGACAGGTTAGACAGTGGATGCCACTGGTAGGGCGATCCAATACGAAGAAGGGCTTAGGTTTAAATCAGAACCAAGGCAACGATTTATTGCATCGAGTCGGGAAATTGTCACATAATGTTTTGCAGAACGGACTGTGGGTCCCCAAAGTTGCCCAAAAGCACGGTCGAAGAGTTGGATCTTGAGGCGTGTTTATAATAATCCTCGCGTTTGATATAGCGACATTGAGACGTCACAAAGCGCTTCACGGGACATACTGTACAGCGGTTTGGCTGTGTAGTTTGTGAGTGAAACTCAGCAGCCAGTTTGCGGACAGCAGGAGATGTTGCGGAAATGAGGGAAAGCAGAGCCAGTGAGAGCTGGCGTGTAAAGTTGAAGGAACGGCCGGGGGGACGGAGGGGGTGGGGGGGGGGGGGGTGGGGAAGAGGAGAGTGGTCAAACAAAACACCAGCTTCGCACCAGCTCCGTGAGGTGGAGTGAGCTGCCAGTCATGTTCATGGGTCAGTGCCTGCAGTGCAGTTAAAGCTGTGGTCAGGAAATATTTCTTCGCACAGGATGTGGAATGCTCTACCTCAGAAAGCAGCGGAAGCAGAATCAGCACTGATGTTTAAAAGGAAGATGGACATGCACGTGAGTAGTGTACATAGAGTATATGGGGAGGAGAGGTATAAAAGGGGTATGGCCAAAGAGTGTGGCATTGGAATTAAAAGATCTGCAAGATCTAATAAAACTGTCTCAATGGGCTGAATGGCCTTCTCTTGTTCCTAATTTCCCTTCGTTTTTAGTTTCTGTGCGGAGAGAGTTTGATGATGTTATTCTCCCAGGAGAGCTTAAAAAAAAAGAAAACCACAAAGGTCACCACAGTCTATTCTAATGGGACTTATAATGTCCCGAGTACAATCACGTCACACTTCTGTTCGGAGTGAAAGCATTTATTCCTTCAGACACCAATAGATGTAATGGCCACCCACAAAGGAGAGCCTCATTGAGGTTGGCATCAGCAAAAATTGAGCTCGGAGCATGAATCACAACAGAAAATACCAGCGGTGAAAAAGAACTTGCATTTTCCGCAGTGAAGCTTCTCAACGTGCTTTACAGTAATTAATAATAATGATAATAATCCTTGCATTTGATATAGCACCTTAGCAGGTCATTGAGACGTCTCAAAGCGCTTCACAATATACTGTACAGTGAATTGACTGCATATGTTGTGGGCTTCACAGTAATTAATGCCAAGTGCCGTGGCACGGCAAGTCACTTTTCTACAGAGGAAAGTGGAGGGCAAGTTGTTCTGGTTGTTGAGAAAGCTCCCATAAATGGTGACAATGTGAAAGAGCGATTGGTAAGGAGGATTTCGGGGTCAGGGTGCCAGTTTGCAGGATGGTACTGGCTGCCATCGGGTACCGGCTAACCTCAAGAGTGTCACCGTGATAACATCACATGTCGCAAAGTTTCATCCTATTCTTGCTATGTAGTCCAAGCGAAATTTCCACGCCCAGGCGGGGCAGGCATGTTTAGATCTTGCTGCGAGTCACTAGTTTATGCTGACATCTGAATCCAACGTGCGCTATGTTCCCTTTACTCCGCTCTTCAGTCGGGCGCTAAGATCTCATAACAACTATTCGAAGAGAAGGGGACTTCTCCCAGTATCCTGGTCAGCAATCCTCGATTTCAATTGGGGGGGAGGGGGGGGGTTTGTTTTATGCTCATCTGTGGGCTACTTGATGTGCCCAAATAGGCCGTCCTATTTAGCCGATACATACAGTCACTACACTTCGCAGCGACAACCAGTGAGGCACTTGTGAGGGACATTTCAAGGTTCCGGACGCCGTAGAGGATCCAAGGATTTGTAGCGGTCCGACATTTCTGTACAACAGCGTCCTTCAGTCGGGGCAGAGTCTTGGGAGAGTTTTTTTTTAAACCTCAAAATGATTGACGTACAAGCGGATCAGAGGATAAAGGTAAAACCGTAAAAAAAAAAGATTATTTTTGTTTAATGTGCGTTGAATGGTTTCCGCGTTGTACAAAAAAAAACACACAAGTGGAATTTGCTGATACTGTCGGAGCAGTGTTCCTGAACTTTCCAAGTAATTGGGTGTTTAAACAGATGACTTCACCACAAGGGAGAGGCTGAGCCACCTTGATCTGACTTAGAAATCGGACGGCAATTTCGGCGAACCGCTACTGATGGCTTTAAACGTCCCATCAGTTTGTAAACAAGCACAAGAGAAAGAGCTTATCAGATTTTGAATGGAGGCCTGCCTGTGTCTGAGGCTGACCGGCACGTTTTTTCTTTACCCACACGCGCACACACACACACACACACGAGGCCTTTCTACGTTGGCCGCTGCAAAGAAGAAAGTGTTTCACTTTCGGAGAAACGGGAACTGACCTGTGTTAAGGTTAGGGTGGCGCAGGGTTAAAAGACCGCCGACCGGTCTTGCAAAATTGTAGAGTTTTAAGCTTCCCTCGAACCCAGGAACCGTACTATAAGACGAAAGTCCTTGCATTTCGATGTAGCGCCATATCACGAGTGCTTGAGTCGCCTCAAACCGCTTCACAGGACATGCTATCAAGTGGATTGACTGCGTATTTTCCGGGCGAAACACACACAGCCTCAACGACACTCACGGTCTTCCTTCGGACGCTGGCGTAAAGTGTGCGATACGTCATGACTTGTGCGCGAGGAACCAGTTATGAAACGCTGCAAAATTTGAGCTTTTTCAGTGCCCAAAACGGCAGCTTACCGCGCGTTTTGGAAGTGATTCGAGCAGTCAGGACAGTACGGTTTCTTTTCTTTTAATTTGCATTGATTGTAAAGTCAAAACATGAAACTGAAGGGGGATTGCAGGAATGTGGAACGCATTGTTTAGACAGCTGAACTTTGGCGGTATGAGTTCTGAAAAAGGGAAAACAAATTGCGTCACTGCGTTCCATACACAGAGAATAAGATACCGGTCTTCTGACCCGTATCTATAAAGTTGGCAACCTTCAGGGAAATCTTCCTTGTATGGGCAAGTAGGTGCCACTGGGGAGTAATGAGCGAGCGTTAGGTAAGTTCGTGGGCACGCCTACCTGGTTATAAAATGTTCCAGAAGAAAGGCTGTAAAGTGCACTTTGACATAGTGTTGTTGGAGTGTGCTGCACTACAATAGCGACCATTGAATCCCGTTGAATCTCCAGCACACCCAGGGACCAGTCAGTTTGATGCGTGTATTATTTATTACCATCGCTATTAAATCGACACATCACAACATTTACAAAGTTTCCCCACCCCACTTCCCCTCCAGTGTTAGTTAAAGCCCTGTCATTTGCAATAAATTTGAGTACTAATCCTCTTGTACTGATAAAAACAAGCACCAAAAAATCATTACATGAAATTCCAAGGGAAAAATCAAAGTGCTATTTACCAGTTAAGTGCAGTAAAGTAACCAGTTGAAAACTTTTGCAGCTATTTTGGCATTAGGGTCCAGATTTCACTTAAGGTACTTGCATCTTTATCAATAAAGGAAGTAATGGCACAAATGAGCTTTGTCCTCGTCAACAAACAACTGAACATGGAACATTCGTGGGTAAAACTGGTTTAACAACAAATGCAGAAATCAGTCATTCTCAGGCAAGACAATGCCTTCCAGTAGACATAAATACTTCATTTATAGAAATGACAGAGAAATAACGATCCTTCCCTTTGAGAGAGAGGCACATATACATATATTTTATATATAGTGCCTTTATCTTGCCATCAAAATATCTCAAAGCACTTCACAGGAATTGCGGTAAAGGGAATCACTGCAAAGGGCCGAGTGTAAAGTGTAGCGCCCGTTAGCGAAATTATAGAGAGGAGACACCCTCAATCAGGACCAATCAGGAGAGCGGTACGGAGTCCCGCTGCTGCCCGGAGCACAACTGTACGTATTACAACAACAACGACAACAAGAAAATGACGTTGGTTAAAGCGCCTTTCAGGTCGGGAGGACGTCCCGAGGATGTATTACAACGCATTCCGAGTGACAGCTGAAGTAGATTGAACGCTGTCGGGGACGCAAGTCTGTGGCTGCACGTGGAACGACGACATCAGGAAAGCGGATTAAAAGGCTGGAAGTTCCAACGGCACGAGGCTCGTACCAGTTTTGTACGCTTTCCCCGCCGCAAGCCCAGTGGAATTCTGTACTTGGCCGAGCCAACGATGAATGATATTTCAACCCATGGGTTGGTTGCTTTGTGACTTCTTATTGGGGCATTGAGAGTGCGGGATGTTGGTCGAACTTCTCCTTTGGGATTCTTCAAAGCTCACAACACTGGCCGCAAAAAGATCTTTGCAGACCAGACTAGAAACCTTTTCCTTTTTTTACTATAATAATAATAATAATGATGTTGAGATGTCTCAAAACACTTCCCAGGATATACAACACTTAAAGCGCGGTGACTTAAAAGTGCTTTGTAGGTGAATGTGGCAGCCTATTTGCGCACCTTTGGGGGGAATGTTGGCCAAGAAACCAGGAGAAACTCCCTCTGCTATTCAGTGTTGTCGTGAGATCTTCGACAGCCGTCGGAACAGGCAGACAGGAACTTGAAGGATGGCAACCTTTGACAGCGCTCCCCTAGCATGGTATTCGAGTGTCGGCCTAGACTGCGAGTTCAAAGCCCCTGCAATCGCAGTATTCATACCTAACGCAAAATGCGAGTCGAATGGCGTAGCGATTCATGCACCATTACTCAAAAGTCACAACTCGCTATCAGTGCAGAAACTTTCCGCTTGAGATCGTCGCAATTTCAACCCCAATACGTCTTCAGCACGCCGCTCTTCTCACGCTCGTCTTTGACTTGGCGCCTAAAACGTTCAAAGCATCTCAAAGCCTTTCGCAGGTAGCTGCTGTGAAAGTGAGAGGCGGCTCTGAATTTCTAGAAGTGCTTCCAACTTGAGCACTGCAAGGACCTACAAACAGGCGCAAAGTGAACAGTTCTTTTAGCTGTAGACCAGCACACCGAGGAGAAGCACCCTTCCCCTTTTTGGCATTGTGTCCTGGGGACCTGAACAGGCAGATGAGACCTGGGTGTAATTTCTCAGAAACGCAGTGACTCTCCCAGTGCTACACCGGAGTATCAGTGTAGACTAGAAGTTCAAGGTCCCAGTTTGTGTGTGTGTGTGTGTGTGTGTGTGTGTTGAAGGGGGTGAGGGAAGAGCTTGAACTTAAATGCGAAGCTGTCTCTTCTATTGAACGTGGAAAATAAAATTGCAAACCGCCTCCGTGACCGTTAAACCGTCAGACCAGCGGGACGAAAAGGTGATTTGAGCGCGTTCTCGCGCAGCTGTGCATTGCGGCGAAGCATCGTGGTGCAGCCCAATAAGAAAGAAGTGCCAGTACAAACTGGTGGTCCTCCGATTGCCAGCTTCAAAACATGGTTTCGGGAATAAACAACATTGTACGTGTCAAATGTAACGTTTCATTCAGATGACATCAAACTTATTTCTTTGTTCAAGAGACACTATTTAGAATTGCCAGTACTTTTTATCAGTAAAATCGGATACGATATGATGTGCACTGCGATATCCAGCAATGTTTACTGCTGGCTACATTTCCACAACAGGCTTTTGCAATCCACAAACACAACTCGGGCAGAAACCCAGGCAAAGGCGCAGTTACGCAAGGAGCAAGGCAGCATTATGTAAGTCCACAGGAAGTTAGAGGAGACAGCTTTCTGGGCAGGCCTGGTGAAAAGTCTGTGTGAACTTCAACTAACAAGCAAAGTTCAGCCACGGGGGTCAGATTCAGTAGCACTCATTCCGAGTGCTGGGAGGGGATTGATAACAAGCGCAGAACTTTCTGTACTTGATTGGTGACTGATAGCAAGTTGGATTTTGTCATTGCTTCCCTCTGTTACATGCTGAAGTGTTCCCTACCGAAGCAAGAGTGGGAATGGCGTCATAAAGAAGCTTTGTCCTCGCAAAACCGAACCAGCGTACGCTGGAAAAGCCACGCCTGCCTTTTTCTGTTTAATTTTGATAGAACTATACCCACACGCACACTTATACACCCCTTCTCCTGGTCAATATTCCCCTCCTGACACAAAATGACCCTGACATTCAAATGGTAGTGGAGGCCTATTATAAAGGCAGTAGGTGGGGAGGTGGAGGAAGTGAAACACTGGCAGTCACCACATGGGAACTTAAAACGGCTGACGTCCGAGAAGAGGTCACCTCCCCCCCCCCCCCCCCGATCGCATTTCCTGCACACTGTGCGCAGGAAGTGACTTCGCCAGCGATCTGATGACCTGGAAGTGCCGATGAAGCTCAGACACGGATATTTTGGATTGTTTTGGGTAAGTGATCATCGGGCTTCAGACCCCATCCGCCAGCCAAACTGCGCAATAAGTGAAGCCGCATAATAACGAGGCTCCAGTTGCTCTGTAATCGGTTACTGAACTGATTGCCGTCAATGGGAATTCACTGGTGAAGATTAGCTCTCGTGTTTGATTGTATAACGCTCATTCCTAATCAATTATATTTCCTTTCAGGCGCTCTATGTTGACGTGAAAGGCGCTAAATAACTGGGAGTTTTTTTTTTGTTACTACAACACGATCGACATTTACTTTCGAAAGAAACTCGTTCATTCCATTATTGTGTGCTTTTTGTTTGTCTGAAAAAGGAAGGGAAGTAGAACGCAACTGCTTTGCGAATCCTTCGTACAGCAATCATCGTTCCCTTTGGGAGGTTGAACAAGGAACACCCAGGAGCTTACCACACTTGAGAAAGACAGAATTGAAGAGCAATGGCTGTGCTCTATGTGAAGCCAGATTGGAGACAGGCTTCTGAGTTGTTGATCCTCTCCTCGCCCAATGTCCATCCCTCCTCTCTCCCCTGCGGTAACTTTCCCACAGAGATGACTGCAACAGATAGTGATTCAGAAGAGCGGTTAATCTCAGCTCCCACCCCTTAGCCTGGGAACAGTAAGACCAATTCTAATACCCCGACTGGCACCGGAACGAGATCAGATAACTTAGCCCAGACCAGGGACTGAACCTGGGACTTTCCTGGCCTGTGGGGTTCGTTTCCACACTGGGCCAGCGAAGAGAGAATTGGAATGATCTCAATTTGGAAAAGAAAATCTACTTTGTATAAAAAAGCACCACTTCTAATCTGCTGTAAATATTTATGGCTGAAAAATGACTTATCGATGGTGCATGTTTATATTGATATACAGGAAACACTTACTCTGGTTTGAGAATGAAGGCTCTCGCTTATACACTGAAACTATTTGGCATCCCGCAAGGCACGAAAGATTCTCCAGAGGAGTCACTTTAGACCTCAGAATATTTGTTATCACTTTTTTTTATATGAAGTTAGCATCGAGGAGGATCAGAATTTGATTCTTTCTACCCAAAAGGAAAAAGCAAAGGAGCAACAACCCTGTTCAGTGCATATTTCAGCTACGAATGGGTTTCTGTGAAGCGGTTTGCTCAAAAATAAGTGAGCCGGGCTTCACTGATGAGGTTAGACAGTGAGCATTGGCTGCCTTATTCAGCCACGCTACTTCATGCCTTCAACCAAGGGGAGGCTGCGTCCTACACAATTCCAAGCAAAGCCGCACAACATAGGTCTGTACTAGATCCTTCGTGAAGTTTTCAGATCAAACCAGCCTAAGAGGAGTCTGAAAAGTTGCCTCGCTGCTCATATCACTTCACAGTTGTTCTAATTTCTTTTGTGGGGGTGGGGTCAGCTGGGTGTCAGTTCTTTTTGGGGGGTGTTGTGGGGGAAGCGATTTTCTCCTCTGCTCCCCTCCTGAAAGAGTTGAGCATCATTGACCTTCAGTTGCAGGGTATATTGACAGTCCTTCTATGGCTCACTTGGGTGAGCCAGACTGGACAAGCCGGCTGGCCAGCTGGGACCACCCATGTGAGCCAGTCAGACTTCACTAGTAGTGTATTGTGTTCAATTTGTTTGCGTCCTACCTTAGGTAAGATATACAAGCGTTGGAGGAAGTCCAGCAATGATTCACCGGAATGATACACGAAATGAAGGGGTGTAGCTAGGATAGGAAGCCGTGTGAACTTGGGATTATGTTCCCTGGACCTGCGGAGGTTGAGTGGTGATCAGAATGGGGTGTTTATTGCCATGAATTCAAAGATTATGAATTGACTCTTCCCTCTAGTAGATAAATCAAAGTAAAGTTTGTGAGAATGAAGAACGCCCAACTGATTGAACCCCAATGAAGTAGTTGAGCAGGCTTGACATCGTTTCTAGGTCAGAACCACTTGTCAGTTCAGCTCAGTTGGTAGCGCTCTCACCTCCGAGAGAGAAGGCTGCGAAGGTTCGAACCCCATGTCGAGAACTCGTACAGTCTACAGCACTGAAGCTATGACACATTGTTGGAAGGTGCTGTCACTCGAATGAGACTTTAAACCTAGGTAGACGTTAAAGATCCCATGGCACTATTCGAAACATGAAGGGAGTTTCTTCTGGTGTCCTGGCCAGCAGTCCCCCAAATAAACTTGGTCATTCATCCCATGGCTGTTTGTGCAGCATTGCTATGCATAAGTTCTTTCCTTCGTTCGCCCACCAAACACGCGCAGTCAGTCCACTTTACCGTATACCACTGCGAAGCACTTCGAGAAGTCCTCCCGACTTGAAAGCACTGACTAAACAGAAGAATTATTCTGATCAATAACCAATGCGATGAACTTGAACCACCCAAATCCGCTGTAGCACATCTGTTCCCGTGAGCTAAATTTAGTGCTTTTCTGTATTCTTACGAATGGTATAGTTTCCAGTCACAAATAAGCCATTTGCAAACTGACCCAAGAGGAGGAGAATAGCATCGAGCCCAGGGAAAGAATGCACCGTGTGTAGTGCGCAGTGCAGAATGCCCTTATATTTCAAATAGGAACAGAAGTGGAGGAGAGGTGCACAGTCCGTGTCAAACAGGAGTTGCCACATTTCTCTTTCCAACAGTTTAACTATTTACTTAATTTACTGCAGATCCAAGAACATCTCTTTTCGTTGAATTCCTCTCACCAAAACGATGGAAAATTTCACGGCAAACTTTTCCAGTGAACCCCCCCTTTGCCGGTCTGCAACGGAAACATCACCGCTTTTCCAAAAGAAACACACACACGCAAAGGCAATCAACAACCTGCAATGCGAATGATAGCGACCTTTTATCCCGTAAAAGGTAGGACAGCTGGTCTAACAACATAAAATGGATGTCGAAGAGAGGTGCTGAAGAGATCTTTTTTTTATCTGATCCTTACAAAACACTGTTGAATGATTTGGTGGCTGAAAACCTACTGGTTATTTTCCACTGAAATTTACTGTTCGGGAGGAGAACTTTACCTTCAATAATCATGCTTAATGCACTCTATATGGTATTATTTGAAGTATCACTATTATTATCGCACAGCAAACAGGGGTACATACCATCAGCAGTCATAAACAATTATACATCGACTCACAACACAAACCGTTTCGGAATTTTTCACATCCCTCAAATGGGCGTCTTTATCTCAAGTTGGGTCTAATCTAGACTACGATTGAAAAAAGCATAGCTGGAGAAACAATTTGGTCGTCTTTCCTCTTTTATGCCTCGGGGCTCCGGTACAGCAGGTCAGGAGTAAAATCCAGACGGTCAAGAATGACTTGAATTCACTGAGATCTTGTCATCCTGTGTGCAAACCAGCTCTTCTGCCAATGTCAGCAGCCAGCTCGCGAGAGGAGTAAACAGGGGTACGCAAGCAAAATCAAGCACTCCGAGCGACCATAATGCAATAATGTATGCTCATACACGAGCAGGAATAACAACAGAAGTGCGTCCCCGACGTGAAGAAAAATAAGCTAAATGTACGGGGAAAGAGTAGAATGAGATTAGAGTTAAAAAGAAAAGGAATCACAGCACTCTGCGGATCAAAGAGCTTTACAATAAGCGTTGCGACTTTCTCGTGCGCGTAAATATAGGCAGTTTATGCACAGAAATCCCACCAACAGCAATGGTCAATTAATTTGGAAGGTGTTTATCAGGACCCTCGGAGGAATGCTGTTCTTTTGTTGAATAGCCGCCTTTCGCCCACAAAACACACAGTCAATGCACCTCGAAGCGCTCCAGGACTCTACCCTGCGAGAGGGGCGCGATATATAAATGCAAGTTGTTGTTGTCGTTGCTGCTGTTTTGCTGCTTACGGTTTATTCTGCGAAACGCTTTGAGACGTCTCAACAACGTGCTAAGGCGCTATATAAAATGTAAGGATTATTATTATTATTATTATTGTTGGATCTTCGGGGTTCACCTGACGAACAAACAGTTTGGACCTAATATCATCTGAAATTGGACACTCCTGATGATGCAGCAGCCCTGGAGTGTCAGCCAGGCTACGAGTTCAAGCCAGTATGGGCTTGAATCACCTCCTACTGTAAAAAAAAGTCCACGATGCTATCTGTACTTGTATACTTTCAGGTCCCACTGACGGCAATGTCAGTGATCTCAACATACAACGCTCATCGAACACCTTGCCCCCCTACATCCTGCCTTCTACGCTATGTGGTCACCGCAATGAATCTGCCGACCCAATACCAACACGGAAAGAAAGAACCCCCATTTCCAAACCTAGCAGAAGAGTTAAAGAGGCCAAGGAAAGGGAAGGTGTGTGTATGCCGGGGAGGAGGATTCACATGCCCCAATGTTCACCAGAAGTTGCTCCACAAGGAAAAATAGAAACAGGCTGCAACAAGTACGGGAGAGGCAGAGTCAGCATTGTAAAACGAAGCTGCGGAATATATTTTTCAGACGCAACCGACAGCGTTTTTTTTTACCCCACGACCTCTGAGCCCACTGTCCCTCCTGTCCGCTTGCTAAGATGGTGGCTGACAGGAAAAACAGAAATGGGGGGGGGGGGGGGCAAGGAAGGGCGCAGTGTACAAACCGGCTGTCCCATTCGCCTACAAAACACAGTCCACTGCACTTTACAGCATATCCTGTGTTTTGAGACATTTTCCTCACATGAAAGTCGCTATATCAAATGTAAGGATTACTTATTCATTTATTTATTTATTGGAAGACGTCAAACCTTCAACCACAGAATCTGGAACCAGATATTGGGGCAAGAAATGAAATGCCTGACTTGAGTAACTCACAGGACAGGGGAGTTAAATGTTATTGATGGGGAACGGATAGCAATTAGCACACGGACTGAATCTTCGTTTCGAACCGCATTATTTTTTTGTTTGGCGCTGGAAGTTAGGAAAGCGATTTAAACGGATAAGCCCGGGTGTTTAATTGCAAATTTGCAGGAACGAGGAAGGAGATTTCTGGTTCAGTTTGCGGCATTTCATGTCGCGTAGCTTGTGCGTTGATTAGCACAAGGAATAAGCAGCAACTGAGTTTGCGACACTGCCAGCTCTCCTGTTAGTGCAACGGACTGAACTAGTGGACGAGGAGACAAAACCCATCAGATGTTCCAGTGCAGCGTTTCGAAAGTCGGCGCGTACCATCCATCCGATCCAAACCGAATCAACGCGGACTGCAGCTTCCGGGGTCAGTGATGACAATGGGAATTGGCAAAAGGTTCATAAGCGCTGAAACAGATGCCGTTAAAACAGATGTCCGTCCCGCTAAAACCACAGGGACCAGGCTCTGACCAGATCTGTTTCGGGGAGAATCAGAGTTGGAGTTTCCGCTGGACAATCCGACGGGATTTAATGCAGTCAAACCAAGTGCCTCCATTCGGCAAGCGCTCCCCTCCCCCCGTTAACCACCACCCTGGAACAGCCCGGTTCGCGCACCAATATGAACCCTTGCTCACAGGGCCACTCTTGTTGAGGCCGTGGGTTTGACTGTCTTTACAAATCCCCTCGCGAATCCTGTGGCGAATACCGTATTTTACACACCTCTCGTTCCCCACCCAGCCCCAGCCCACCCCTTCCCCTATATTGGCAAAGAGACCTTAGGAAACGGCAATCTTTAAATAAAAAGCGGAAAAAAAGAGCCGCAGCCAGGTCAACTCCTGCCGTGCTTATTTTTAAATCGAGTTTCCTCACATCAGGCTCAGGCCAAGCGCAAGAAACAAAAGGCTTGCTCTGACAAAGAGAATACCACTTGATTTTTTATTGTCTCGAGTGTATTGTTCTTCAAAAATACGAAATGGTTCGTCAATTTCCTTTGCAAAAGTGGAAGGGATACCTCCGTTTGGTGGTTTGAGTCTTTTATCTTTTTTTGTTCTTTCTCTTTTTTTAAACACACAAAAAAAAAAACCCCACTGTGTTGCTTGTTAATAGGGGGTGGTTCAAAGCGAGACTGAGGGGATGGGGGGGGTGGGGGGGGCGGCGGAAACACATTGGGGGGAAACTGAACAAGTACCTGCCTGCAGACAATCAGAAACGAACGTTAAAAAGCTGCAGGAATCAGATACCAATCTTCTACTCAGAGGCTTGAATAATTAAACAGCGGTAGGGTTCTGAATATTGTTGTCTGGATCCTTTGAAGGGAACACCCTAAACATTTTGCAAATCAAAGAAAATTGCTGACAACGCATATTTTGCCACGACAGAGAAGGTCAGAAGTAGGGCAGCTCTGTTATTAAAGATCAGACGTAAAAATTCAAACTAAAGCAACTCTGCTCGGTGTCTAACAAAACATCTGATGAGCTTTGGCAGGGTTGAATTTGCAGCTTTGCTGCCTCATGTGCCAGCTACTTTATTGGTCTAATTAAGATCAAATTAACAGAGCATTCGCTGTAACCGTTTGATATCAAGCAAACTTATACATCCCCAACAGAGGAAAATGCTAAAAAAGTCAACAGTTTTGTGAAGCGGGTGATTTTATGTACAATCTGTCTCGTTAATACATCTGATTATGTATTATATTATAGGTCATTGCTATGACCTGCTTTTTGCTTTTGTTCTCCCCTTTTCGTGCTCTGAAGTTCACTTTTAAAATACAGTCACTAAACTCGACAACAACATCTGTGAAGCTTTGATAAGGCTCTATATCCAACACAAGGAATGGTATTATTAAATTGCAAGACCAAATCCTACTCCAGCTGTACTTCACTACTTCAAATTGAATCCACAATAACATTTGCTTTGGCTTTTTTTTCCTGTCAGTCTCATTTTTTCACCTCAAATTCTTTTGCTCACTGTGAAGCACATCAACACTTCCTTCAAGTGCTCAACACGACCGGCACATTTTCATGTGGAAGTTAAACATCGACGACAACAGCAAATTGTATTTACATAGCGCCCTTCACGCCAGACGGAGCTTAAAATAGACGACAGACTTTACTTCGAGTGGTGATTCAAAACCTTCAGATTCCGCTGAATGCTTTCACCCCACCCCCCCACCACCCCTCTCTTTCACCCCCCATCTCTCTCTCTCTCTCTCTCTCTGCCCCCTCCCGCCCGAACAAGTCAACGCATAGGAAGAAATCGCTGTTAAACTCAAGCTGCAGAAAAGCCACCAGGTGGGACCAAGAAGCAATTTGAATTTGCACGTGCCGAAAGCGTGATATCATAGAGTCCAAATGGCAATCGTTGCTGCCCATGTCCCAGAGCGCAGGCAAAAAACCACGCCAGAAAAATTATAGAGGCTCTATAAAGGAACGCTCTGAATCCCTCTGGATGACTGCTGTGGAACTTCAACATGAATCTGAACTTTCAGCAATGCTTCCTATTCTGATAGCTATTTTGGTGGCTGTCTAAACTTTGGCAGCAAAGTGTGCTGGAGGGAGCAGCATTCTTTTAAACAGATCCCAAAGCCACAAATGTCCCCGCGGACTAAATTTAAACCATGACTTTACTTTACACGCGACTCTTATTGTGATAAATGAGGCTAGATGTCTAGTACTTTGTAAGGAAAGCCTGGGAAAATTACTCACAGCGGCCCACATCCCATTCTCAATAATATCCTCTCAAAAAGTAGAGGATACTGGAGCCCTGCCTAACAGTATTAACACCCTAACATAAAAAGTCCCTCAGTGGATGTTCTTGCACACAATGTGTAACAATGCGGCTTGTATTGCTGTATGTACAAACCTGAGATCATAGCATTTTTACAGCTCAGGAGGTTATTTAGTTCATCCCATCTGTGCTAGATTTCCCCGCTGGAGTTATCTATTCTTTCCTTATGCCATTTAATCTTCTTCCAATAATAATATAATATGATCCTTGCATTTGATATGGCGCCTTGTGACATCTTCGCGATGTCTTAAAGCGCTTCACAGAATAAACTGTACAGTGAATTGACTGTATATTTTGTGGGCGAAACACGGCATCCCCACAAACAGTCGTGGATTGAGGGACAGAATTATTATTATTGCTTTTTTTTTGAAGGGATTATTAAACACCGGAAAAGCGATCCGTCAATCGACTAACAACCGGGTTCAAACTTACTGCAAGGTGAGCAAAGGCGTGTGGAGTAAGGAAACTTGTCCAACATTTCATCCTGCTGGGAATCGAACCCAGGTCCTCTCGCTTGCGAGGCGAGTGCTCTAACCACTGAGCTACAGGCCTCCACATCTTATTTTTCAGATGAGATTCATCCAATTTCTTTCAAATGCTGGTATGGGCTCAGTTTTGTGGTTAACACTACTCATGCCCCAACAAGCCACTGAATATCTAAAAATAATTCTTTAAACCTTGGGTAAATGTAGCTGTTTTCAATAGTGATTTGGTTTTTAAAAAAAATGCAGTCTGGAGGCAAGTTTGATGTCCTCGAGGGCAATGATTGATTGCCAAAAGTTTCATACGAAATGAACAAGTGCGCATTGCTGTCAGTTTGACAATGGAGATCGAATCGCTATGTTCACACATTGCGATTTCCAAAAGTCGGAAAAGTGCAAAGGAGGTCTGGCGAGCGAGACTGAAGACTGTAGCAGAGAGATTGTGTGTTGCACTCCAGGCAGAGAGACCCGGACAGTCACGGAGAGATGGACAGAGAGAGGGATGTGAAGAGCCACATTTTTTTAGCCACTGCCAGAAATCACCATTAGCCACAATTACAGCAAAACAAATTGCACGTTGTGCTTCCCATCTCTCTTGCGAATATTAGGAACCAGACAAATGAAGGCACACATCACATTTACAACAACAAACTAACTAACTAACTAACTAACTAACTAACTAACTAACCAACCAACCGACAAGATGTTTCATTGAAAAGAAAATGCAGGGGGAAGGGGGGGTTTCCATGTTAACGACATAATCTGGAGTGGACCGCAATTCACACATTAAAAAATGATTGTAGAGAGAAATGATCACTCTTGATTTTTGAACACTAAAAGATCGCAGCGTGTGATGAAGCCTCGTGAGCAATGGTCTGTACAGGCAGTTGATCGTAGATGGCACAGTGTTTTACTGATGGTCATGAGAGCACCCATCAAAGGTACAATATCCTTGTCAGACCACCCTAAAGCTGAACAGTGCTCCCTTTCCAGCTGATAATTGCCCTCTGTGCCCTGTAATGGTGTGTGATGGTGGGGCATCAAACAATCATAACCATATGTGTCCCAAATGTTTTTAATTAATGTCTTCCCTTCCCCTCCAGTCCGACATGTAACGCTCCATTCGGTTCCGCCAAAGTGGGAAAAATCCTTGGAAAATATTTACTTTTCGGTTGGGGTGTTGAAAAATGTCAAGCATCTCTTCCTGACTGGCGGAATTTCTCTCAATTTGATTCACTAGGAGGGCTGTTGGCACAAAATCCTTACGCCCGCGGAAAATTGATCAAAATACAGACACCTGGACCGGGGGGAAAATTCAGCAGTGGAAAGTCATGCAAAGAACGATTCTCTTCGCTTCTCTGCATACAATGGATCCTGTTTTCCTTTCACGATTTTCCCGTGCTGTTCCCCCCGCCCCCTCCCACCTTGTCCCGGAATAAAAAATAAAATCATCATGAATTATCACATTGAATGCATTATGCAATGTCGGATTTGTTTTAAGTCCTACATCTGTTAACCAGCGGTGAGTGAGCTCTTAGCTCTCTGGAACTCCATCCCAGTGTTCCTCCACCATGACCCCTCCCTCCCCATCTTCAAAACCTGCCTAAAGAACTATATCTGACTATGCTTTATACCACCTTTCTTCTTCCCTCCGCCCGCCTGCTGCTCCTACCTCACTCCCGGGTTCCCAATGAGTATCTCTCTGCCTCCACCCTTGACTCCAGGACCCACTGCTGTCCTGGCAGAACGTCTGTCGGACATCAAATCCTGGATGAGAGCTAATTTTCTTCATTTGAACATCAACAAGACCGAGGCTCTCCTGATTAGCTCCTGTCAGCGCCTCCTGTCACCTCAGGCGCTGACAGCATCACCATCCATGGTTGCTCACTCCACCTCACCGAGCCAGTCCAGAACCTTGGGGTTTTGTTTGACCCTCCACTGTCGTTTCTACCTCACATCTGCGCCATGACCCGCTCTGCCTGCCCCCACCTCCGCAACATCGCCCGGCTTCGCCACTGTCTCACTCCGTAGGCCACCGAAACTCTCATATACGCTTTCATTACATCAAGGCTTAACTATGCAAACTCCCTGCTTGTTGGCCTTCCGTAACTTCTCTCTCCACAGACTGCAGATCATCCAAAACTTTGCAGCCCGTGTCCTCTCCCCCACCAGGCTCCGTGACCCTATCACCCCCCCCATCCTCGCCCGACTGGCTTCCCATCCCACAGTTCAAGATCCTGGTCCTCACTTCAAAGTTCTCCACGGTCTTGCTCCCCACTAACCCTGCGACCTCCTAACCCCCTACCATCCTGTTCGCTCCCTCCGCTCAGTGGGCTCCGGCCTGCTTCACATACCCCGCCTCGCTCGCCCCACTATTGGCAGGTGGGCCTTCTGCCACTCTGCTCCCACCCTCTAGAACTCCATCCCACTCCGCCTCACTCCCTCCCTCGCCACCTTCAAGACCCATCTAAAGACCCTCCTCTTCGACCGTGCTTTCGATCTCCCTGCTTCCCCCTCTGCCCTCCACCCTCCCCCAATCCCAACCCCCTACTCGGGTCCGAAACTCTGTCTGTCTAGCACCTTGGGACATCCTCCCAACGTAAAAGGTGCTGTACAAATGTAATTTTGTTGGTGGTGCTGTGTGAAGCGCTTCGAGTTGTCTTCCCAATGTAAAAGGTCTAATATCAATGTATCTTGCTGGTCTATTTCCAACAGTAACACAATATAATACTTGTATTGGGGTGACACTGAGGTACCTCATTAATTCACAATGGGACCACTTCATTGAAAGATGTGACTGTATTAGGTTAATGTTGGTTTCATCCCAATAAAAGATGTCCGAGTCCTGCAATCTATTCAAGTGCTAATGATTTGACTTCAGCACACATACATCCTCTCTCTCTCTCTCACACACACACACACTTCCCTGTAGTTAACCAATTTCTTTATTATTCTTCCTCGCAAGATCACAAAAAGAGGTATACATCACGAAGGCTCTTCAACGTATTGCTAAAAACAAACTTCTCACAATATCTGTACCAACAAACTGGCAGTTGTGTAAACTGTACACAGGAGTTTCATTGTGTTACTGATATTGAGTGAGTAAAAGTGTGAGATCTTTGCAATAGACAGAATCCCCTAATAAAAACGGACCTTTGCTATGGTTCACTCAGTACAAGTAAAGTATATAAAATCATGGCTTGTTTGTAACCGCACTAACGCCCACCCATGCTTACTTATCTGCGGCTGCTAAATGCATTATTACAAAATGGGCTGACTGATCGCTTCATCTCTTTGCTAACAAGGGGTAAAATGTGTAATCGGTTCTTTATCTCTGCCTTGCTTTAATAAGCACCATTGTATTTGTGAGTAGAAGAGAGAAAGGTGAATCATTAGCATACGTTAATATAGGTGTACAAACTCGCCATTGCGAGGCTATGCCAATATCTTGTCCAGTACAAATAAAAGCAGACACTACTACAATTTGCACTGTTGGCACAAGTGCCAAGTTAGTGATGTGAAGTTCTTTGAGATGTCCTCAGAACTTGAAAGGTGTTTTGTTAATTGAATTGTAAAGACGTGGGTTAACTAAATGGATTAATCAGAGGTTCTGCACATAAGTTATACCTGCACAAACCAATGACACTTTGCATCCTGCTGCGAACTTTTGATGTTTGTTTCACTCCAGTTATGTGATTAGTTGACTGGTAAATTTCACAGCAGAACATCAGCACCAGCTTCGGGATGGTATTTTACGTGGCAGAAGAATCACAACTGATGTGAAAAACCTGCTCTGGGTGTTTCAACAGTACACTTTACAAAAAAAAATGCAGACAAGTGAAATGCACTTTGATAATGCACTGAAAAACTATGGGGTAAAGAATTGTCGCATTTCTTAACCGTTCCTTGTGCTAATTAACAAAAGGAATGGATTAAGATCAGATGCATCTTTTTTTATAAGAGGCTATGATTAGCAAACTAATAATAATAATCCTTGTGTTCGATACAGCGCCTTATCACCTCTTCGAGAAGTTGCAAAGCGCTTTACAGAATGCACTGTAAAAGTGAATTGACTGTGTATTTTGTGGGCGAAACGCGGCAGCCAATTGCGCACAGCAGCGTCCCCACAAACAGCCGTGGGTTGAGTGACCAAATTGTTATTATTATTAAGGGATTATTACCCCCAGAAAGATAAACTGCCAATCGACAAACAACCGGGTTCCTAAACAGAGGCATGTGTGTGGAGTAAGGAAACTTGCCCAATGTTTTGCGCTGTCTGGGAATCGAACCCAGGTCCTCTCGACAGCGAGTGCTTTAATCACTGAGCTACAGGACTACCTACTGAAACTAATGACATCAATTCAGATTTCTAATTTAAAGATTCCTTCCTTTCAGTCATCATTTTAACGGATATAATCCTGTTACATTTCGAATAACATAAATATTTAAATCAACTTTTAATGTGGAACAAATTTTGTGTCGTTTATATAAGTGGTCACGTCTTCTCACATAAGCTTTTAAATGTTAATCGCGCGCACCTACACACACCTCCCCTCTAATCGGAAAACACAGGTGTATTTCTGCGGTTAGAAATTGTTTGAGGAGAGAGTGAAGCGGAATTATAGTGTAAATTCGCACGATGAGCAAGAAAGAAAGGGTTACAATTGCACCGTCGCTTACAATTAACATGAAGCAGATCTCGTTACTAAGTTCTGATCAATTTACTTACAAGATATTGCGGTTCATCGGGTCTATCGCACACGCATATTAGAAGGTTTTGTGAGTTTTACGTGTTCCAACAACCCACTGAAAAATACGGCATCAACTGCATTTGGCTTAAACCCACTTGCAATGATGCAGAATGCAACACCTGCTGTCAGATGACTTTGGAGTCAGATATCGAGCGAGGATTGCACGATACAATAAATTTGTACATTTTTTTAGTTTCTACGGGACTTGTGAATGGCTGCCTGCTCGTCCAGCCCGCTTCAGGGGGAAGGGTCTATAGCGTGTCTCTAACCGGAGACACTGGACAGAAAACACCAGTTTTCGTGTTAACAGCAGCTGTCAGCAAACTTTTGGCAAAGGACTTTTAGAACTAAACCTGTTTGCCCTGGACGTGAACGGGGAAAGATTAGCAGCGAACTTTAAAATGCTAAAACTTTAAACGGTAGTCATACCGCGAATCGAGGAAACGCCACTCCCAATTTTCAAGCCAAGTATCTGTGTAGCGTCCGGTTAACATATTTGATTTACTGTCAATCTCAGCTGCAATCAATACAATACAGTCATTTACTGTCAATGCAGCTACGATCTCTTCTCTTCGGCTGCAGGTTTTGTTTGATAAACGTAATCAACGAATCCAAACCCAAACTATAATTTCCAACGCTTGCCCTAACTAAAACAAGCCACTCATTTTGTTGGCTGCTACGCCAGCTCTGTGAATTCTAACCACAATGTCCTCATGTGTGCTAATCTTAAACCCATTTTGGCGTGCCTCAGCCTGGAGCAAGGCTTTGAGGCTGGCTGTCACTTCGGCACAATTTACTGCAAGCCTCGTAAGTACTTAAACTTGATCAAATTAGTCCATTGACTTCATGGCTGCTTGTGGGTTACTGTTGTGGGCAAACTGGTGTCTGCTTACAAATTACGCTTTACATTGCAAACGTATGTGAAGCGCTTTGAGACTTGGTACGGCACTGATATAAATTCAATTCCAACAATTATTGCCATGACATTGCCCCCATTTTATTTCTCCTCTGCCTCGGTTGCTGTCTGACAAGGCACCGCTAGGCAAAAGGACACTTAAAATTAACCATCCAGCTCATCTGTCCCACAGTATCTACATAAAAGACAAGCGTGTGAAAATACTCGGAAACAAACGGGGGATTTAAAAAAACATGCAGTCAATTCACTTTGCAGTATATTCGGTTAAGTGTTCTGAGAGGCCTCGAAGACGTGAAATGCAAGGATTATTATCATGATACTGACAACAAGAAAAAGGCCCAATTTACCAGCGCCCTTTCCCTCCCCATCTTTTGTGGATTTCACCCCAACTGATCACCTCCTCAGCTGAAGGTAACATAACAAGGGGGCAACTTCAAACACTGATCAACATCATCGTTATCATCGACATGAACCGATTGTCTGCCCAGAGGAGTTTGGTTAACCTTGCACAACATCCACTGCACTCGATCCGAACGTGCGAGTTATTAATAATAACCCTTGCCCATAAAACCCAATATCTGACATTTCAAAAAAAGGAGGGAGAGGAATAATGATATTATAATAACAATAATAAAGTGACAAACAAGCCTGCGCTGTTTCCGAGTGTGTTTTGAGAGCCCCAAGTGAAAGCTTTCAAATCCACTCGCTATTGGAGTTGAGAGAAAGTCTGTGGATGAGAACCAGGTTCTCCCTCAACTCGAGTCCACCTCTATATACGCCGTATGGGTCAGTCAGGCCTGGACAGGCTGTTCAGCTCACATTCATGGGGTCATTTCAATAGGAATAAGGCGTCCCAAGCAAACCGAGGGAAAACAACTGTTGTCTTTAACTATTATTATTATTATTATTATTATTATCTCGAACTCGTCTTACTTCAGCGTCCCTCGAACACTGACAAGTCTGTGAATCTGCTGTTGGGAGGGAGGGAGGGAGGGAGGATTTTTTTTGATGGCAGCTCTAACCTTGGGGACTTGTTCAGGGGACATCAGTCTAGTGACTCAAAACAGGCAGATAATACTAATATAATAATAATAATAATAATTAATAATATAGCAATCAGACACTGACACACAGACACACACACACACACACCCCAATGACATTTGCTGTGTGTCTCTCTCCCAAACACCCAATACATCAATCAATCCAATCCACACAACGACGAAACAAAAAGCAATTGATACAGTCTTTTTTTTCCCCCCTGAAAGTTTCAAACCAACTCCGAAACGCCAACAAAAAGCAAACAGAAACTCCAAACAAATATATGAAAAAAATATTTTGTTTTTAAAAACAAAATAAAGACCAATTAAAAAAAAAAAAAATGAAAATAAAAAAACAAATGAAAAACAACCAAAAACAATTTTTTTTGGGGGGGGGGGGGGTGGGGGGTGAAAAAAAACACACAATTCTGCTCCAAACTCTGAAAATTGCAGTCAGACTTCAAATAAACCAATTGCAATAAAATTACGATGTATTCACCTATATATAATATATATATATAGGTGAATACATCGTAATTTTATTGCAATGTATTGCAATTGCAATTGCAATTTATTACGATGTATTCACCTATATACAATATATATATATAGGTGAATACATCGTAATTTTATTGCAATATATATAATATATATATAGGTGAATACATCGTAATTTTATTGCAATATATATAATATGTATATAGGTGAATACATCGTAATTTTATTGCAATTTTATATATATTATATATACATATAAGCGACTCAGACTCGAGGGATACAAATATTGTTTCATTGCAATAATGTCACCACCACTTTTTAAAACACTTGTGGACTTGCAGCAGAGCCTCACCCCAAAGCCCTGACTGTCTGTCCCTTTAATCCTTACCTTTTCTTCTCCTTATCCGCTGTCATGATGTTGGGGTTTGGGAGTTGAGAGTCGGAATTCAATCTGATGAGGTTTCAAAGTCACTTTCTTTTTCCCTGTGGTGTCTGTCTGTCTGTCTGTCTCTGTCTCTCTCTGTGTCTGTCAGTCTCTCTCTGTGTGTGTCTGTCTGTCTCTGTGTGTGTGTGTGTGTGTCTGTCTGTCTCTCTCTCTCTGTCTGTCTCTCTCCCTCTGTGTCTGTCAGTCTCTGTCTGTCTCTCTCTATGTGTCTGTCTCTCTCTCTCTCTCTCTGTGTGTATCTGTCAGTCTCTGTCTGTTGTCTCTCTCTCTCTCTCTCTCTCTGTGTATCTGTCAGTCTCTGTCTGTCTGTCTCTCTCTCTCTCTGTCTGTCACTTTCTTTTGACTTCTCTTACTTTCTCTCTCTGTTGCCCTCTTCCTCACAAACACAGACAGACAGGAACAGACAAGAGTACGACTGTCCTTGTGTTGCTCTTTCACTCTCACTCCACTCTCACACTCACTCACTCACTCACTCACTCAACAACACTCCACACTCACTCACTCAACAACACTCCACTCTCACACTCACTCACTCACTCACTCACCAACTCTCTCCAATGTGTTTCTGTGTCTTGCCAGTCACTGTTGCAGTGGGTGTGTGTGTCTCTCTCTCTCTATTTCTCCTTCTGTCTATCTCTCTCTCTCTCTCTCTCTCTCTCTCTATCTCTGTTATTGCTCCATGATGTGTGAAAGCAAAGTCCTAGTTGAGTTCAAGTGCTGGTTTAAAAAAAATACCAGGAAACAACTCAAGACGACTTGACAACAATAATAATAGTCTCAGAAACACTGCTGAGGATTGTAATAGCCTTCACCCCCCACACACACACCCCTACACACACCCACAGTGAGAGAGAGAGAGAGAGAGAGAGAGAACACTAGTAATAGAGAGAGAAGTGGAGAGAGAAAGAGAAGAGAGAGAAAAAAAAACTTTCCTCCTAATACATTCTACTGGGTGGAAGGTTCAACCCTCAACTTGTTTCTTTTTCTTTCTTTTTTCTCTCTCTCTCTCTCTCCCTCTCCCTCTCCCTCCCTCCCTCCAGTCTGTCCTTCTTGGACCAGATGACAAGCTGTGAATCAATCTTGCACAGGGGATAGGCTGCACACACAACAACTCCTCCTTCACCACGACAAGTAGGTCAATTACTGTAACTTATTCATGTCTCTCACTCACTCACTCACTCACTTTGTGTGTGTGTGTGTGTGTGTGTGTGGTTAGTGGTGGATGGAGTTCCACCCCCTCTTGTGCCCAGTCACTAAGCCTTATGTAACTTGCACAGCTTTCTCCACCACCCACCAACCAACCAACCAACCAACCCACCCACCACCACCACCATCACCACCAACCCACCCCACCCTTGTGTGTGATCAGAGCAAAGAGCTTTCACTTGCCCACCTGAGACCCCAAAACTTTTTTCCGGGTTGAATATCCAACTGGCCCCGGTCAAGACATTGCACCCAAGTCGCTCGAAAACCTGCTACGGCAAACATAAAGTATAATTATGATTATTATTATTATTATTATGAAGTCTTATAGAGGTATTTGTTTTTGCAGAGAGGGTTGGGGGTGATTGGGGCTGGGATTCTCCTGGATAACAATTCACCACCCCACCCCCCCCCCACCACCTCCACCACCACCACCAAATAAAATTGGTCATTCACTTTGTAGGGCATTGCGGTGTGCGGATTAGCTGTCTCGTCACTTTCGCCCACGAACACGCACAGTCACGCCACCGTATATTCTGTGAAGCGCTTTGAGACGTCTCGACAACGTGATCGGGAGCTCCATCAAATGCGAGGGTTATTGTTACCTCTGGCATTTGCTTAACCGTTGGGCTAAAATATTCGATTTCCCACCCACCTTATTGTGTTTTAGTTAAAAGCCCAACAAAAAAATAACTCTGAAAAATGAAACATGATAATAATAATAATAATAATAAAAAAAATGGATTACAATTCAATTCAAAAGATGAAACGTGAGCAAAAAGATGTTCCTGGTGCCCGAGTCGAAACAAAATGAAACCGCTCGGAAAGCGAAGGGCGGCTGAAAACAAGGCAGCCCTGGAGATGAATGTGGCACTGAGCAAACACAAGAGGACAGTGGATTCTCAGGACTAATATTAGCTGCAGTGCGGTGGCGAATGTAACTCTGGGGGAGTTTATGTGCTGTCAGAGGCAGAGGTCTGGGTAATAGTCTGGGGAAGTCCGTGTTCGGTTAATAGTGCGTTTCCAGTTGTATTTTTTTTCTTGATTGAACGTTTAGCGGTTATATAGAATCTTACAGCACATTTCTGCTCGTGGTGCCTGTGTCGGCTCTTTGAAGGAGCGATCCAACTAGCCCCACTCCCCCCGCTCTCGGCCCTGCAAATTTTTCTTTTCCAAGGACCTATCCAGTACCCCCATCTGAAAGTTGTCCGATTCCCCCATTTGAAAGCATTTGATTTATGGCGCGAATCACGAACTGGTCGATCAAGAACATTTATTTTGTTGGCTGACCGAAGAAGGTTGTCCGCAGCCGATACAAGTTTCTTTCCAAGAATAAAATCAACTGCGTTTTCTACCTATAAGAACAATAACAGAATGAAGGATAATATAACGACCTTCATGCAGGATAATGGCTTTGAGCGCTTCAGAAGACCCTCCATCCATGCTCATTCTCTAAAAGTCTTTCTTCCGCTATTGCAAACGGCTCCGATTTATCTGGAGGATTGTTGGCCTGGACACCTCTTTTGAATTAATGTCGTAGGATTATTCATGTCTACATGAAGTCAAAATCCTAATGTGGGGCTTGAATCTACAGCCTTGTGCGTACATATTTGAGAAGGAGATGATGGAGTAAAGAGATCGTGAGTGTGTGTGTGTGTGGTTGCTGTAGTCTAGACCGGTGGTAGCCAAGCCATGGCCAATCAAGAAGCCCTCTCCCAAACATTCGCACTCGCCGACAGAAATCATTCAAGAACATTTACTGACGGCATAATTCAATCGAGGACGTTTATTTTCCCTCTACTGTTTCCCTCGAGGCACGGGTTTTATTTGCTAATTTTAAGTGCCTCACTTGCGAGTTCGCAGTGGAGATTTTCCACTCGTCTAAAGTCAGCCATTGAGAGACAAGCATCAGCACCTTATACAGTGCATTCAGCCCATCAGTAGAATTACTGATTACTGTAGATATACTGTCGTGCAAATCAGATGAGGACGAGGCAAAGAAGGGGGAGACACCTGAACGATATCTGATGCACAGGCAGAGATTGGCAAGTGGCAAGCAAGTGAGGCGTTCATTTGGTGATAAATTTACGGAAGATTTAAGCGCAATTTATTAAGCGGGAAACCCGTGGCTTTTTACCAACAGTTGCTCTGTAATGTGTTCCAGGCCCATCTCAAAGCATACTCCCGAGTGTGCTTTTGTCATCTTTCCCCTCTGTCTCCATCCTAGCTTGGGTGTCCAGCAGCCACTCTTAAGCGCTTTGAGATGTCGTTTCGACCCAAAAGTTGCTATCTGAAGGTAAACTGTATTGTGACGGCGGTGTATTGTTTCAATGAATGTGCCACACATGGCCTCCTCCTCTTCTCTCCCCCTTTGCTTCGTTTCCAAACCTGTCCCTGTAAATCTCTCCAAGATAATTACCCCTACGCGAAGGCCACTATACAAATACCCGTTTTGTCCCCCAAAATATACAGTATACAGTATACAGTATATTCTGTGAAGCGCTTTGAGACTTCTTAGCGACGTGATAAGGTGCTGGATCAAATGCAAGGATTACTATTAAGGTGTTGTCTAAAAATGCAATGATGGTTGTTGAAAACTGCACTCAGGATATAAAATTATAATAATCTTTGCATTTGATATAGCGCCTTGTCATGTATTTGAGACTTCTGACTGTATATTTTGTGGGAGAAACGATGCAGCCACTTGCATACAGCCCTGTCCCGCAAACAGTCGTGGATTGATTGACCAAATTCTTATTATTTTTAATTAATTTAAATATTTTTGGACAGATTATTACCGCCGGAAAGCAATCCGCCAATCAACTAACAACCTTCTTACTGCGAGGCGTGTGGAGTAAGGAAACTTGCCTAACATTTCTTCCTGCTGGGAATCGAACCCAGGTCCTCTCGCTTGCGAGGCGAGTGCTCTAACCACTAGGCTATAGGACTCCAATTAACCAGATGAGGTGTCGGGCAGAGGAGGTGGAGGTAACAGAATATGATTCATCCTGTTGACTTGTTGCAGAGACTTTACAGTGCTGCAAAAGAAATCTGCAAGCATTTTTCTGAGGGCTGCAAAATGCTCTAATAAAAGAGATCGAACTGAACCAAGGTCACAAACAGCAATTGAAAACTGGGCAGCGTGGCACACAATACCATATACACAGCGTGGTCAACCCAACAAGCGCCAGCGTATAGCAATGTCGGTTAAAAAAACAAACAATGCCTTGAGGAGAATAGCCCACAAATTTCGCCGGGCGTTTGGGACGTAAGGCAGCAGACCCTCATCTGCCACAATTACTTTGGAATGAGGCCGTTCAGTACGGAATTGCGACTAAACTGGCAGCTCCCCAGATAAATAATAATAATAAATAAATAAATATAATAAGCGTTGCATTCCATTTAGCGCCTCATCACGTTGTCGAAACATGATCGAAGCATTTCGCGGGATTTAATGCAGAGTGTTGTGACTGTATTTTTGTTGTAGGCGAACACGACAGCCAATTCGCAGGCAGCGCTATCCCACAAGGAGCCATGAAGGAAATTGCTATTTTTTTTTCTTCCTGGGGGCTTCGTTGGCTCGGAACCAAGGAGGAAATCCCTTCTCTTTTCAAACAGTGCCATGTTTAACGTCCACCCAAGCAGGCAGGCGAGACCTTGGTTTAACGCTTCATCTGAAGGACGGCACCTCTGACAACGCAGGACACCCCCAGCACCCGACTGGAGTGTTCAGTCTGGGCTCTGAGCTCCAAACGCACGACTTGAATCACGAACGGTCCTTGACCTGGAACGCCAACTCGCTTTCCTCTCTCCCTCGGTGCTGCCTGACCCTACTGAGTGTTCCCAGTGACTTTTGCTTTTATTTCAGATTTCCAGAATCTGCAGCATTTTTACCTTTTTTTTAAAAAAAAATATAAATTGCGCTATTATTATCGGGGAATCGCAGGATTTTCATTCCCCCAATGCTCTGAGAAAATAGTGAAGCAGGAGAATCAATATTTTGAACCGCAGCAATGTTGGCTTGGTAAGGGATTGCACGGTTGAGGACACTTTCAAACAATAATAACGATAATAATACTCCTTGCATTTGATACAGCGCCTGATCACGAGTTCAAGACGCCTCAAAGGGCTTCACAGGATGCACTGTGAAGTGGCGCGACTGTATATTTGTGGGCGAAATAACTTTGCAACGTGTGTGTGTGTGTCCCAGCAAGAGGTGCCTGTGCTGTTAAACAATTCTGCACCAACGGATAAAGATCATGATTATTTTTCACTGACCCTGCGAGGCCGGAAACTTTCAAGACCATTTTGTCTTAAAATTTAAGACGCGGCAAGATCGTGGGAAATGCCTCAATTCAGTCTCACCTCGAAAGCCGTTTCACAGTGTTTCTTTAAAAACATGGCTTTGAAAATAAGGCTCGATTTCAATTCTTTTTTGGATAATTTTGCAAAGGTACAATGGTGTTAATTTTTGTGTTCGGATAAAAACGGGCCTCAAGCTAAGACTAGTTTGCAATTTCAGACCTACAATGCCTCACAGGTTAGGTGGAGGTGAAGAACATGCCTATCCCCATTTCAATGGAAGAGCGGAAATTTCCTGAGTCACTCACAGATTCTCATTAGTTGGCTTCCAGTATTGTTTCGGTCTGTCACGTCAGACAAAAAGATACTGCAAATGAGATGTCGCGTTTGCCTCCGATAATATTCACTTTATCTAATTGATCTCATTCTGCAAAGCGCTTTTGAGGAGTTTCCTTTACCTGAAAGGCACTTTAAATGCAACGAGTTTTTCATGTACATGTAGCCCATAGACTAGTCCGGGTATCTCGACTGTCTTTATAGTATTTTCTTCCTGAATTCCTAATTAAAGAAACGATGTCTTGATTCGAAATAACAGAGCCAAGGACGTAACTGGAAGTGTATCCCGGATGTCACACCGACTCGAAGGAACCGTGTTTCAAAAATACATTGAGGGGGCAGCTGCGTTCATAGACTTTTGGATTTCTTAATTAAAAACCGTTCGGAAATATCGCAAAATCGACTCGCTCCGTGATACAAACTGCACGTAATTATTAACACAGACAGATTAGACAGAGGCCAGACAAGGACTGTTGGTCACAATAATGATGCCCTTAGTGTTAATTGGTAATCTTCAAAAGCACTTGCCTCGACCCCTATCCAAGAGCAACTAAAGCTTCGGCTGGGAATCATACCTCAGCTGCAGATTTTAGTGTACAGGGGAACAATATTAACTTGCATGTACCCTGACATGACGATTGTTTTGATAGTCAATTAAGAATGAACACTGAGGTCTAACTTGTGGCAATATTTTAACAGATTTCTTAATAATTCCACGGTACTATTCGAAAAGAAAACAGTGCTCTGACCAACAAATCCCCCAAATAAAATCAGTCGCTTGCTCCAAGGCTGTTTGTGAGACGTTACTGTGCGCGCAACCTGTTGCCGTGTTTCACCCACAAAATACACGGTCAAAAACGCTTTGAAGTGCATCCTGTGAAGTGCTTTGAAACGTCTCGATGACGTGACAAGGCACAATATCAAATGCAAGGATTACTATTATTTATTACTGTAAGAAATTGCACACAGAATGTCCCACGAACTGTCGTGGATTGAGTGACCGCATTATAATTATTTTTGGGGAAGGCTTATTACCAATCGATTGGCCAGTGGAGTTTCAACCGAGTTCCTACCTACAGATTAGTAAACAGAGGATCCTTACAACTTACTTACTAATCAGTTCAGGCACACTAGCACCTCCCTACCTCTCCGAACTGCTGACATCCCACTCCACTACTCGCACCCTTCGCAGAGCTGACTCCTTCCTTTCCACACTTCCCTCAATGTGACGGGCACGACATAAATGCAAGCAGTTGTTGTTGTAGAGTCATTGTTGTCGATCGCAAAGATAATCTATTGTTTTTGTTACGAGACGTCGTCTTGCTTAACGGAAAGGACAATATCTGAAAGGCATAAGTACGACAACAAAAAAAAGATGTTACTGAACAATAGAAACAAACAAACAAGTGATGTGATGTGATGTTCACCAAGCGGCTCAGTAGAATCTTAATATGGAGTCATACGAGACATCTTATATACCGATCAGAAGCACTGTCTGCATTTCTCAATCTTCCTGATGTCTACAACAAAACAGACAGAAACAGTCAGCAGGGGATTAAGGCACTTGAAGCAGGGGAAAGGGAGGAAGCAGTTATCATCCTCAGCCGCTAGTTAAAGTGAAGGCCTTAAGTGAAGGATCCCTGAGTAAGCCCAGAGGCTTGCGGGGTAGGGATCAAACCTTCTTATATCTACTTTTGACCAAAGAGGCCTTTATTTTTCCAGAGTAGCTTATCTCTCTCCTTCAATTCAACTGGGGTCCTGTCTGCTTATCCAGGTGGACGTTAAAGATCCCACATCACGATCTGAAAACAGAAGGGAGTTTCTCCCGGTGTCTTGGCCAATGATCCCTGACATAAAAAAAAGTGGGCATTTGATCCACCACTGTTCGTGGGACACTGCTGTGCACAGATTGTCTGCCGCATTCACCCACAAGATAAATAATAAATAATAATAATCCTTGCATTTGATATAGCGCTTTTCACGTCTTCGAGACATCTCAAAGTGCTTCACAGAATATACTGTTAAAGTTAATTGACCGTACACAGTGTCGCACCATTTTACATTATATCCTGTGAAGCGCCTTGAGATGTTTTGACGACATGAGAAGGCGCTATATCAAATGCAAAGATTATTATTATTATTATAATAACCAAACAGCAATAGTCGAGTCAATCTTTGTATCAAGTCTCCTTCGCCTACAGGTGCAAGAATGCGGAGGGAGAGATGTAATAACTGACAATGGCTCTGAAGGGAGGAAAACACATCATTTTCATAATTTCTGAATTACCCCCAAAAGATATGGACCAATGTCGCCTACTTCTTTTCACTTCCAGCATAACCCTGAACTCCCGGCCTATTCCGCTTCCTCAGACAGCAATACGCTCCACTAATAGTTTTAAGTTCAGTAACCTAAAAGCAGACACTTAAGAGGTACACCACAGCTTATTAACCTGTAATTCCTGTGAAGTGCTTTGAGACATCTCGATGGTGGGTTAAAGCACTATAATGAACGCCGGGATTATTATTATTTCCCATTTAACAAGGCTAGTCTGCCATCGAACATTTGCCAAATGGCCTGCTTCCATGCTGCAGAATTACAGGTAACGCGAGTGTGAAGTAAATGAAATCCTACCCAAAAGATTATTTTTAAACAGCATTGCTGGACTTTGCCAAAAACCAGTACCAATGGAAGCAAAGCAAAGTGTGCTTCATCCGTCATGGTGTTAACAGCAGTCGTAAAACAAACGAGCAGTTTGCTCACTTGACCAGTTCTAACACATCATCGGAACGACCACTTACAGTGGACAGGGGGCTAACCAGTTAACCAATAAAGTTCCTCTTGCCCAGCAATCTGGTGTTGTGTACTAACCAAGCAAGCTCTTTGCTCAGCCTGATGATGTCCACAAGTGCATGCTACCTCAGCACATTCTGGGCTTGTCCTGCCAGCATGAACACTGCCTAAGTACATACTCTGTTCAGTGGAGCATGAAAACATTACGTGAAGGAAGGCAGGCGTTCTTTACCAAATGGGCAAAGGGTTTCTCCTCGGGACAGGTTTTAAATATAGTCGCTACATTGAAGTTAGGAGTGACCGGCACTTAGAGACTCATTATTACAGATTTGCTAACCCTATCTGAGGAAAAGGCATAACCTGTGCATTAAAGAGGAGGTTTCGCCCTTTGGCCTGCTTCTCAACCCGACACGCTGTGAAGAACAAAACAGGTTGAACCTTAAAAATCTTCAATTTGCTTCGGTTAATTCTGCCGAATATGTCGGAACAGCAATTGTCGACGTTGCTCAATGGTGATCATTCTTTCAACGGGATTTTGAATCGGCATGAGCAGCGTGAATCAGCTAAATAATATATTCATGGAGGTTTTAACCGGAGAGATTTGTTTAAAAAAAAATCGCCCAAAGTATAGTTCGTCCCATAAGGGGGTGGGGAGGGGGTATTGCAATTGATCTTTCCACTCAGTTGTTCTGTAAATTATTTTATCTCGCCACGTGTTGAGACTTGACTCATTTCTAAGAAATGTTTTCCCTGACCTGATGACTTGCTATTCCTGTTTGCAGCATATTTTGCATTTATGGCATGTTCTCCCGCTGCAGGTTGTGACAGAAATGTGAGAATATTGACTTGGGTTCCCCTTGTGGACAATAACCAACCCAGGGCTGTGTGAAAAATTCTCCGCCCTTTTCCGACCTAAACACAGGTCTGCCGAACACAGTTTTTTCTAAAAGAAAGGGACAGCTTTGACTGGTTTCCCCTTCTTGAGTTGGGTCTTCACCAGCTATTAGTTGGGTCTTCACTTATTATTATGCACCCGTTTTGAGTACATAAGAACATAAGAAATGCTCGACGAAAAAAGACCAAGGTCCTTCTAGTTCGCCTTCCACCTTCCTGGTGGTCGCCTGCACATATGTCCCAAACTACCTACATACCTATCATTCTGGTTGCCCTCCTCTGTATCTTCTCGATTTCACCAATTATTCTTTTTGTTCTGTAGCGACCAGAACTGCACACAATACTCCAAGTATGGTCTCACCAATGATTTATACCGTGGCAGGATTACCTCAGTATTTCGGTTTGCTATTGATCTTATGATACATCCCAACATCTGGTTTGCTTTACTCACTGACACAGAATTGTTGGGAGAGCTTCAGTTTATTGTCAATCAGGACCCCCAGATCCTTTTCATTTTCCATGCATATTATTTTCCTTCCGTTCAAATAATGTTTCTCTCTGTGTCTTGACCAATAATCCCCCCAAATAAAATTGCTCACTCACTTCACGTCTGTTTGTGTGGCATTGCTGTGTATAAATTGGCGGCTGCATTTGCCCATGAAACCCAGTCATTCTGTGAAGCGCTTTGTAGAATTTATAAAATTCTGTACTTTACAGAATTTACTGTCAAGTATAGTGAATGCAGTTTTTAGGTAAGCGCAGCAGGCAATTTGTGCACAGCAATGTCCGATCATGAAGTGAATGACCAATTTTACTTGGGAGATTGTTGGCTAGGACTGGATGTGAAATTCAATAGTGTTTGGGGGAACAAAATTAACATGGCATAAAAATGGAGCTCTCCACAGAGAGATGACTGATCCTTCAACGTGTCTCAATTCAACCCTCTGCTTGGTTTCCCCTATATGTGCACTGTACACATTTGCTTTGGGAGTCCTGTAGATGAGTGGTTAGAGCGCTCACCTCGCAAGCAAGAGACCTGGGTTCAATTTCCAGGCAGGGGGCGAAACTTTGGGCAAGTTTCCTTACCCCACACACCTCTGTTTACCTAGTAGTATGTAGAAACCCGCTTGTTAATCGATTGGCAGATCGCTTTTCCGGGAGTAATAATTCCTTCAAAAATAATAATAATAAATTGGTCACTCAATCCACAATTGTTTGTGGGACGCTGCTGTACGCAATTGGCTGCTGCATTTCAACCACAAAATATACAGTCAATTCACTTTACAGTATATTCTGTGAAGCACTTTGAGACGTCTCGAAGACGTAATAAGTGGCTATATCAAATATTATTGCCTCCGTAACATTTTGTGTTCAATACAAATGCAATGTTTGTCCCTTTATTTCTAGATAATCATTCCCTTTATCAATTGAGTCATGTACACATTAATTGATCACCGCTGACCCCGGATATTTCAAAGCAAAAAGCCATTTTCCTCCCCGTAATCCTGGGTTACATTCCCTCTTCATCCAAATTCATCCCCCAAATTAAACTTAATTGACTGTTCATTCTATTTGTTTGTAGGACCTGCTGCTTGTCTCCGTAAGAATAGTCACTTAAGTTCTAATGAATCTCAATTCTATAAACTCTTTCCCAGATGTTTCTCGACACAAAAGGCGCACAGAAATGCAAGTTGTCCTTAAAAGTTTTGATCGGACTCAAGTTTGACAATCGCTATCTTGTTACTCAATCGAGATCGACTCTCCAGGCAGGAAGGTCAATTAATTCACTCCAATAGTAATGGGAGCCCAAGCATACAAAAACTCACGGGGAAAATAAGCCACGAAATGGTCCCAGCACCTTAGCCTGTTGCAGTAGCTCATCTGGCAGGAATGCGGTTTGCACAGTTGCCCATTGCTTGTAACTGGGTTGTCAGTGGCTCGATAGCTACACATCAGCTGATACGAGACCAGGCAGCAGCAGCAGCTCAGCTTGGAAGCAGCTGTAAGGATTTGCAGTCCGCGTCTCAGTTGGCAGAAACTCACCCGCTTGCACCTTGGTTAGCACTGGGGCAGTCTATCAGGTGTCCAGTGATCCATAACTAGCTGCAACTTAGTCACCATCAGAACAACGGGCAATAGACCGGCTGACGGAAGCTCGGCTCCCATTACCTCCATTGTCCTTAGAGTAGTTGGTTGTAAATCAGCCGGTTACCCATTAATGGCATAGTTTGGCTGCACTTGAGCCAGTAGAACATCAAGCTCTGGCTCATTTGCAATGGTGCAGATCAAATTCTTAATATTTTTCTTTATATTCTTAATATATAAAAGCCATCCCCCACTTTCGAACTAAGAACCGGGCTCCGACCTACTGCTAGGTGAGCAGAGGCTCGCGGAGCAAGGAAACTCGCCCCATGGGTTATTAAAACCAACACTGTAAACCACATCGATTTGCAATTAATTGCATTTAGAACGTTTTTGTGCACTGATAATTAATAAAAGCTGATTCCAAGTGGTTTCTGCGAGCTGGGTGAAAGTTCACGACGGGAGTTTATACTGGTTTAAGGAGGGTGGCCAAGTTCTGAAGTCAGAAGATTGCATATCAAATTTCTCCTGCAGAATTCGCAGGCATTCAGTCCCAGGGCGATGTTAAGTTCCTCCTGGTTTCTTTCCAGAGTCATTTAATAAAGTTGTCTTTAGGAATTAGAGTATTTCCACGTTTGCTCAGATCTCTTTTGGTTTTCAACGGTCATGTGAAGTAGTATGAGAGAGCGAGGGATTCGCATTGATTCAGGGGGTAAAAAGAGGAACTGATGAATGATCTCTTGCGTGAGTAGACCCAGTAAACAAATGCATCAGTCTGTTCCCACGATGTGTATTTTAAATACTGCGCCATGTTTGTAGACTTCAAATTAAAGGCCGAAAACTTAATAACATTGAATACGTCAATGCTGGGAATTCACGTAGTATTTACAATCGACTTATTTTTAAAAAACAAGAACACAGTGGACCAATCGTCTTGAGATTTCAAGTCCACTTCCACCCCCACACCCATTTGTAATTGCAATAACAATTTAGAAAGAGTTGGATCTGCTTTAGCATTCCAGGCAAACTTTTAAATCTGATGCGTGGACATATTCAACGCGTTTCGAAGTGTTGGGCACATCTGTGTGGCGTTGTCACTTGACCCTCCGTTTACTATGCAACTGGACTCGCTCTAGACATTCTTGCGAGCACTTCCGATGCAAAACCCGGTCAGGTAACTCGTCCTACAAGATGGCGTCTACCATCGCAGAGGCCTCGCGCCCTATCCAGTGACTGGTGTGGAAGCTCGGTGGAGGTTGGCTGCACTTTGCTCAGATGCATTGCACGGCCCTCTGGTCTATTGGAGGCCACAGGGCTGTCCAGAGCCAATGCGATGAATCTGAGCAATGGGCACCCAATCTCCGCCGGGCCCGCCTGCACCTGTGTCACAGCACCCTCTTGTGGCCCGGGAGGACCTATGCCTAACTCCCCACTCCGGATAACTAGTCACTGAGCCCCTTTTCTTCGGAATGACGACTTTATCTGGAGTTTACTGTACGCACGTACACACACACGCGCACTATTTTAGCTCCTGTTTCAACCTCCCTCCCTTGGTTTTCAAAGCACAGGCAGCGCTTGAAATCAAATTGTTGCAAAGGATCAGAAACTGGTTTATTGTAGGTTTTATTATATGAATAAAAGAATGAGAGTTTGAGCAGGGTGTTTATAAATACTTTGCTAAAACAACTAAAGCGCAATTTTATTATAAGGTACTCATCCGCCTTAATATTTGTTAGTATTTTAATTTATTGGTGTCTGATCTTCACTGGTCTATCAATAACAGTTCTAAAATTGAATAACTTTTTTTCAAAAACATCTAAATTACATGTGAACTTGAACATATTCGTTCTTAACCAGATTTCCCGCGTTTTTAAAACGCGCATCAGTGTGGATTAACAATCAGTGTCTGAAATATACTGTAATGGGTTAGACTTTCATCGAGAACGCAGCAGTCGTTAAATTGCCATTAGAATAAGGGGCATTTTTTTTTCACCTTTTGATTGGACACTAATGAGTCAGGTTTAACTAAGCATGTCTAACAAAATAAAGTGAGTTAGATTTGGGGTGTAAACATGCCATAGTCCTCACGACGCGAGGTAATTGTGAAATGCTTTCTGCCCCAGATTTGAAGTGAAACACTAATTAGAAAGCCTACCCCAAAGTAAACTTTTCCTAATGTAGGTGCTCCATCTCTTATGCCATTCAATGCGTTCAAATAAATGACAAATGTCCTTTTAATTCTGCAAACACAATCTGCCTGCGCCACCCCTCTGGATAGTGTATTCCACATATTCTCCGTTCATTTTATGGGAAACTATTAAATCAAAACTGTCTGTTCACCTTTCCTCCTTTTCGCTCACAGAGTCACTGCCTCTGTGTTGTAAAAATATTCTCGTAACATTGCGACGACCAGGTTGCGGAATAGCATACTGGTGTGAAGGACACATCCTTTCAACCAAGATTCAGATCGCACTTCTCATTCTCAGTTTCACTTCTCTTGGCTCTCGCCAAACCTGCTTAGCTGTTCACAAGGGAAATTCAGATGATCAAGTCCGTTTTGTCCCAACTTTTCAGAATATTAATCATCTTCTACAATGCCATCGTTGGCGGGCAGGCCTTCAGCCTCTCTGCCCCCACCCTCTGGAACTGCATCCCACAGACCCTTCCACCTCCACCCCCCCGCCCCTCGCTTGCCTCCTTCAAGACAGTCTCAAGACCTTCCTCTTCGACCGTGCCTTTGGTCGCCCTCCTACCCCTATCTTCCCTGCTCGCCACCAGTCAGAACCACATCAGGGCTATCGGGTAGCTATTTCTGGGGCAGATTTCTTTAGCGTGTGTGCAGCCCCGCAGGTCGTTCGGTCACAACCACGCGCACAAATGTTTCTAGCGCTAGAAATGCCTGAGAGTGTGGTCGCAGCTGACCGGACAGATTCCGGAGACCAGACAGTCTACACTGGAAATGTTACACCCTTCCACAGGTGAATAAGAGACGTACGTCAAGCTAAGCCGAGCTCTGACAGGGTGCTTAATAGGGTTGCCTAGATTTCTACAGGGTCTCCTATTAGAAGTCTTTTAAAAGTTCGAGAGTTTGAGCTCTCTCCTCTAACTGCCCTCACCTCAGCCTTCTGAAGGGCTGGAGGAGAGTTAGTGATGAGACTTCACACATTGAACTTTCCTCCATAATAAAACAATAAAGTCGATCATGAGGTTACGTGTGAGGTAGTAAGGGCTGAATGCTTTCTCAATACATAATCTATACATGTAAACACAGGAAACATTTACGAATACAGCACTTACCACACAATGGACATATATGGTTAGATTATACATCATATTAACCTTGCTCACTTGGTAGCAATAATCTTGTTCTTAAGATCAAAAGATTGTGGGTTCAAGCCTCATAATAATAAAAAATCATCCTTACATTTGATATAGCGCTTTTCACGTCTTTGAGACGCCTCAAAGCGCTTCACAGAATAGACTGTAAAGTGAATCGACTGTTTATTTGTGGGCGAAACACAGCAATGCCAAATGCGCACAGCAGCGTCCCCACAAACAGTCGTGGATTGAGTGACCAAATTGTCGTTATTATTATTATTATCATCATGTCGCAATATGCAAAAAGGGGGCTTCTATTACTGTCCCGGCTGCCAAAAAGCACACTCACTGAAGCCAAGTTCAGAGTCAAATCCACCCGTGTCTCTCCTTTAAGACTCAAGCACATGGCGGCAGACAAACTTGTCTGATGGTGTGAGCACTTCAGTCTCTGATTACTGCTCGAAATGGAAAAAACCACCAACTGCGAAGAGTAAACTCCAAGTTGCCAACACTGTTCACAAATCCCTGACTAACTGTAGATATGGTTCAAGTTAACACCACATCCTTTGTACAACCCACGACTGTCCTGCATAGTGCAAACTTATTGCACAGGACAGGGGAATGGAACAGTAAATTTTGTGCACAACACTAACCAACTTACTCACACACAAGCTGCCTGTTACCTTGTTGAACAACACCAAATGATATCAAGTTAGCCCTTGCAGCCATCGCTCAGGCCCTGAACAATCACACAACTCTAGGATTTGTTAATACTTCAGAGCTACCAGGAGTAGGAACTGCTGAACTC
>NW_024704744.1:95676858-95812267 GCF_018977255.1 Callorhinchus milii | reverse complement strand
GGAGAGTTGGCTGGAAAAAGAAGAGTTTAAGTCAGTTTGGCTCATTGAGTTGACAACACTTAATGTGAGAGAAGCTTTGTCGGAGTTAGAAAGCTGTGGGTTCAAGCCTTACATTGGGACTCAACCTCACAAATTCTAGGTGGATACTCCAGTGCATTGCTGGAAGATCAGCCCAGGGCTTTCTATTTTGTGACTTCTGTATGTGTTTTGATTAATTAATAAGTCGTTGATCTGATGGACGTGTCTTGTGTGCAAATTGCCTGCTCCAATTACCTACAAATACACAGTCACTGGACTTGAAAGCAATTATCAGTGAAATACCTTGAGAAGTTTCCACATTATTCAAGGTTCGAGGATTATCAAAGCAGATGGGAATCCTATTCCTCACATCTAAATCCCATATCTCACACGCAAGACCAACCGATGAACCATCAACCAGATATCGTTCTCGCTCATAATCTACACACAAAAGACAAGCAGGACTCACTCACTAAATAGAAATTAGCATCAGGAACCAGGGCTGATTGATTTCCTCCACCCTAATCAAAGTGCAGATGTACCAATTACAGCAAAAAACATTGCAACCCGGGATCAGCTGATTTAGATCAACTGAGGAATATGCTGCAGCGTTTGAACCAGTAGAGCGTAAACCATGGCAGATATATTAGAATATACAGCACAGAAACAGGCCGTTCGGCCCAACTGGTCTTTGCCGGTGTTTATGCTCTACATGAGCCTTCTCCTGTCCTTCCTCAACTAAGCCTTCAAGCATAACCTTCCAATCCTTTCTCCCTCATGTACCTCTCCAGCTTTCCCTTAAACACATCTATGCTATTTGCCTTGTGGTGGCAGGTTCCACATTCCCACTACTCTCCCACTACTGAAGAAATGTCTTCTAACTTCCCTGTTTGATCTATTTGTGACTATTTTATATTGACGGCCCCTGGTTTTGGTCTCCCCACAAGTGGAAACATCTTCCCTATGTCGACCCCCTCAAAACCTTTCATCACTTTAAAGACCTCGATCAGGTCACCCCTTACCCTCCTCTTTTCAAGAGAAGAGTCCATGTATGTTCAGCCTTTCCTGATAGGAAAGATAATTTACCATTTTTTAAAAAAAAATAGTGAGTTTGTAAGGGAATTCTTTGCACCATTTTTCTCCTTTCCTTCTCACCTGTGCGAACTCCATTAATTAAGTGCAATATCAGGAAGCGAATCAAGAGTATTACAATATCTCTGTCAGACAACGCCTGAAAGGAACTGCTATACTCGAATTTTCTTGCTGAGATATGTGGGAGATTAATTTTATTTACCACATAAAACTAGATGATTGCTTTGTAAATGCAGATTATATATTTGTGGGCGTTTTCTAGACATCGCAAAGCCCTTCACAGAATATACTCTGAAGTGAACTATGTTTCGTGGGCGAAATATCATATGTACCAAGATATTTGCATTGCTAATTGCATATGCACAGGTTGCAGAACGAACCTGCAGTGAGCCCATTACTGGAGATAGGATATCACTTATATTCAGAACCTTTTTATATTGCACTAAAGAATCATAAGATTCAAAATGTACTTTTAATGAGTCAGCGAAGAGAACATCAATAGGTAAGTGAAGGTCACAGACATGGGCACAAAATGCGCAGCGTGTCCAGGCAAACTTTACTGTATCTCTGAAGATCTCAACACGTGACATTAGGTATAATTTGTGGTATTGAATTGACTGTATATTTGTGGGCAAAACCCGGAAGCCGATTGCACGCACAGCAGCGTCCCACCAACAGTCGTGGATTGAGCAACCAAATTATTATTTTATTTTTTCATTTTTTTTGCATTGAGGGATTATTATCAGGCAATGTGGAGCTCTAACCACTGAGCTACAGGGCTCCAGGATGTGGAACTCACTGGCGGAAGCTATTGTAAACCTATTAAAAGGGAACAATACATACACGAAGGAGGAGAATAGAGTAGCGCAGGGGAATGGGAGGTATGGAGACACACATGTGGAGGGGAAAAGGAGGGCTTATGTGGAGGATAAACAGCCACATTATTCTAGGCAAATTCTAATGAATGTGATTCCTTGTTATGGAAACCCAATAAGGAATAGCGTACCACAAATTAGACCTAATTGTCACTCATTAAAGTCTCACGGACACACTGGGCACTGTATAAACATGTCTGTGACCTTCACTTATCTATTGATGATCTCTCCACCTCCTTATTAAAAAGTACATTTTGAATCATACGATTGCTTAGTGCAATATACAATTTTCCTAATAGAAGCAATATTCTATCTCCACGCAGTGATGAATGGGTTTCTCGCTCCCACCCACCTACCCGACTACTTTTCTGCATCAAGCATCTTGCTCGCACTTGAAAGCAACTTTGTCTGTTACAAACAGTGACTCACTCTCCAATTTTCACTCGTAGCCCGTGAGAAAGTAGCTTGCCTCACTTATTGTCACATCCTGACTGCCCTGCTGACGGCAGTAATTCAGAAAGACTATGGGGGGTGGGGGGGAGAAAAAAATCAATCGGACACTGGAGTTTCCAGCTCGAAATTTCACTGCAGAGCCACGGCACGTCAAAGCTATTTAAACAACGACGTTTTGTTTTTTAAACAAAATTATTAAAGCCCTCCCTGCGATATCTGCTACAATTCCAAAATCAAATCGATTCGGATATTCTGTTTGCGGAGTCTCTTTAGTGTACTGTATTTACAAAGTATTTTTTTAAAAAATCCTCCGGCCAGTGGAAACAGACCTCTGTTGAATGGGGAAAAACAAATGCCTTCAGGAGTGGGATGGTGGGAGAAGAGATTGCTGATTAACAACTTATGCCCCCCAAAAATGTGTGGATAATGCACCCTATATGGATCAGTTCAAAGCTCACATTTTCCTCTCAGTTACTTACTCTTTAAAGTTTCCTTAATCGAGCACACACCCCAAGGCGACAGCTAACTTTGTCCGGGAACCAAGTCATTTTCCACTGATTCTGACTCATTCATTCGCACCGAGTTTTCATGCAAACGTCTGTCTATTCAGCACCAAAGCGAAATCCTTGTACACCACAGGAGCATACTTTCGTCTGGTCAGAACCGAACCTGGAGAAACGTGAACCAGCATCAGATGTCGAACTTTTCCGTCCTTTGATGAAACAGGGAGTCATTTCATCAGAGGGCTTTCTGTTCCCCAGAGTTTGACTTGTTGGAAGATTGAGCAGCTGGTGCCAATGTAACTGAATGTGGTTGATTGGGTGTAACTTGCTTATTTGGGCAAGGGACCTTTTTTTTTTGGGTGGGCGGGGGGCGTCCTTTAAGTTCCTGGGGATTGGAAGACAATTAGAACTTAACGTGGAGATTTTTCAACCAAAGGATAGTGGAAATCTGGAACTCTCTCCCCCAAAGAGCTGCGGATGTTGGATCAATTCACATTTTCAAGACTGAGGTAGATAGATATTTGTTAGGTCAGGGTATTAAGGGATACTGGGCAAGGGCAGGTAATTTGAACTTGAGCTACAGGCTCGAGGGGCTGAATAGCCGACGACTGTTTCTATTGGAGATGGATAAACCAGCTCAGAAAATTCTCGTCCACAAAATATGCGGTCAATCCACTTTACAGTATATTGTGAAGCACTTTGAGACGTCTCAACACGATGAGGAGCTACGTGAAACGCAAGGAATCTGCTGCAAAATAAGATTTCAATTTTCTAACCCCTCCTTGGCTCAACGTCTCTTGTTGCGAGCGAGTGAACATTCAAATCCGCAGCTTGTTGTCAATTAAGATCAGCTGAGGAATCACTAATATCTCTATTCACCTAATGGCTCGTTGGCATTGAAACACCACTGAGCCCCTGCGTTCCCACAGCTCCATTGAAAGTTTTTGTGTCGATCGCTGGTAAAGTAGCTGAGTACAGTGCAACACAGTCCGCACAGATTAATTTCTACAAATAATAATACTTACCTGTGATATAGAATGTAATAACGCCTTCAAGACGTTTCAAAACATTTCACGCACTATACTATAAAGTGAATTGACTGTATATTTTGTGGGCGAAACGTGGCAGCCAATTGTCCTACAAACAGTCGTGGATTAAGTGACCAATTTACTATTATCTTTTTGAAGGGATTATTACTCCCGGAAAAGAGATCCGCCAATCGACTAACAAACGGGTTCCTACTTACTGCTAGGGAAAGAGAGCCGTGTGGAGTAAGGAAACTTGCCCAAAGTTTCGCCCTGCCCGGGAATCGAAACGTTGTACAGCAAAGAGCTATTAAACTTATTAGCTTTTTTTTAAAAAAAAAGGAACCTTCTCGACATCATTATTTTTTTATTGGGTTTTGAAGCAAACGGTACACATTCACGTCATGTTGAATACAGTACATTTGGCACACAATAATAATGTTTACAATGAAATAACATTAACTGGATGGCAGATTTACAATACATCCATGGACAAAATACTTCTGTACAAACAAAGCATCACACAAAAAAAAAACCTAAACTGAAACCGACTCTATTCAGCTAGATCGATGTTTTGCACATTTCTTTTTAAATTAAAAAGAGGTATTTTTCGAGCCTCATTTTTTGGAGACGAAACACTTTTTTTTATTAATATTTATCGCTCCTCGTAAAGCATACATGCGTTTCTATTTTTGTACTGAGAGGATGAAACAGAAGCGAGGAGACGGACATACTGCCTTGGTTTGGCATTTTGAACTTGGCTTCTGTATGTAGACTGGCAGATACATGGAGAAGGGCAGCTCAAACAGACAAGACAGACAGACAGACAAGACAGACAAGACAGACAGACGCGCAGCTAAGCACAATGGTGCGTCCGTGTGTCAAGGAAGAATCTTTTTAACAATCAAGTGTGGGGTTGGAGATAAGTATGAGAGTAACAGACTAAAAATAACAGAGTGTGTAAACCAATAACAAAATGTTCAGACAAGCAAAGCTGGCGATGAAGGAACACATGTTTATGCAAAGAGTTTACAGTGAACCAACCATGACCGCCTATGTTTACTCGTCAAATACACTGCACAAACCAAATGCAAGTGCGCTTAAGCATGAGGCCCAATTAATATTAATATCACCAAGTATTGTTCATGCTGTAATGCAGTACATTGAAGAGCGTACTTGAAGAAGCTGGAGGAATGCCCTTGTCTAAGAGAACTGCTCCGATTGTGTTGTGTTACAATAAAGGCTTCTCGTAACATAAATAATCCCAAATCCCCACCCTCCCTTCGACTGGATTTCTAAACGGACGCGCTTTAAGAGAGCAATCGTAACAACCACCGCAAATGCTTGCACTACTTTCCATCCTATATGCGGAATAACATCCTCAATACAGCTTAAAGCACTGTAAAAGAGATCCAGTATAGCTTAATACAAGGTTATGACTTTTTTGAAAATAAAACTCAACTTGTTAGACGTCAACTTGAACAAATACACATACGGAGTATTGCACATGAACATTTATCATTAATTACTTTTTTCAGAGACGAATATATATATATATTTATATATAATATATATATAATATGCCTGAACATGCATCACTTGATACCTCTATGTTCAATGAACTCCACAGGCCTCACAGCAAACACTATTTACAAATTCTTGCCTGTACAAAAGGCAAATAGCTCTTTTAGTGCTACTTTGCCACTCAACAAGTACTTCCGTGCATCGAATGAATCCGGATGCATCAGCTAAAATGGATCCCAGTGACTGGGAAACCAGTCCAGTAATATTCATAGTAAGTGACTTCAAGGGGGCACACAGGCATGCGTGAGAGCATGCTTCACAAACACACACACGCGCACACACGCATACAAACACACACCCGCACAGCCGTTTCCGTGTGCACATGCGCATACATTCACATACAAAAACATTAAAAATGGAGTACAACCGGAACTGACCTACTCAAAACCATTGAGTCTATATATATATATGTAAATATATATATATATATATATAGAGCATCATTTACTCAACCAGTTGTAGATTCACTCGTACAGAGGCCGTACAACCCACACACCTTCATACCTTCTGTCAGTCTTGTATCAATTTTGATCGTCAGTCTTCTTTCATGCCTATTCATAATATTCAAATAAAGTTTGCACTTGAAATAATAGAACAGCTAAGGAAACAGTAGTATAAACAAGGATTGCTGCAATGTGCCAAAGTAACACACTGCAATAATCACTCAAAGGATGACTGTTTTTGGTGACCAGGGATCGGTTGTGAATAAAGCCTACATTTCAGTGCAATGTAATTCTTAAAAGATCTACCTTACAGTAAAATATTACTGCTTGCAGTCGGGAGGTCAGCTAGTAGCCGAGTGTTGAGTATATTAATGGTGACCGACTCCCAACACTACTGACTTGGATGCTCCCGATAGGTAGGTAGGTAGGTAGGTAACACTGAGGTGTGCAATAACATGTCCAATGCCATAACTAACTAGAAATTTCACACAAAAAAGTGACAGCTTAAAACAGTGTAACATCTCCACCCACCCCTCCCCCCCCAACCGCTCCTCCCGGTCCAAAATAAGTCAGTTCGAAACCAATTTCTGATTGCCTGAGCAGTTCCCAAGCCAGCAGAATAATCAACAGTTTGTTGGGAGAATTGGCTCGATGACTTGACTTTCCTGTGAGCTCCAATTTGCGACGAGCTCCGGTTTTGGTTCCAGGAGCCGCGGTCACAGAAATGCACGACTTCCCAACTTTCTTAGCGCTGGAGTGCCTGCCGTGCGAACCAACCCGCAGTTACCGCAAGTCAAAACTTGTACACACCGTTAATACTGTTCTCCTTAAGCGACAAAGCCAATATTGGCTGAAGAGAGCCCCCCTGGTGGGTGGTCAGAAGAGCCTGAAAATACGGCAGTGTGTTAAGTTCACGAATGTTTGCACGGCCCCTCTTCCGAACTGCTACCGTAACATAAGAAAATGATTTTCTTTATTAAATAATAGAAAACGACAAAAACAAGAGTGCATTCCTTTAAAGGGGAGATATCGGAGAAAGAAATTTTAAGTCTACAAACACTCATTACTGCAGGGCAATGCAGGTACTACACAGTACTAAAAATAATACTCGATCCCAATGACTTGCTAAATTTCTCAGAGCATCGCGAATGGTAACAGCATGTAGGCGCTGACACCTGAGTCATGTTCTACGCCAGTGATTCTTCACCAAAATAGGAGAAACCTTTGAATTCCTCTTGGTTTATTTGCTTAACGATGGCATCATCCACTAGTGTCAACACAGGCTCCTCACGGGTGAAATCTTGATCAAAGTTGTTCACATCCCTTTTGGTTTTCTGCAGGAAATAATTAGAGATATTGAGATATGTCGCCGAATAACAACACTTGCAATAATCATGCGCAGAAAGGTAAGCTGCTGGAAAAGACCACTGCAATTCATCTATTTGGCCCCAAAATAAGAAAAATATGGTATAATACTTCCATGTCTATCATAATAATCCTTGCACTTTATATAGCGTCTTATCACATCGTTGAGACGTCCAAAGCGCTTCACAGGATATTCTGTAAAGTGAGGTGATGGTGTGTTTTGTGGGCACCCATTCCAAACATAAACAGTCTCTTGTCACACGTTTATATACACAGGATTTCCCATTCCAAACAATGACCGATAAAATCACCGAGGTTACCAATCCGTGGATAATCAACCCCCTCCTCCACCTACTGTTTGTTATTCCAGACAATTTCTTCACTTGACCAAAATCTAACCAGTTCTATGAAACGTGCAAAAAAAAACTCTTAATTTATTTATTTAAGAAGATGATTTCTCCCAGCCTTAACTTCCCCTTTTGCCAACCACCATACACACAGCCCAAATAATGGGTGAAAGGCACAGCCTCGATACTGGGGGCAGAGGAAATGAAGAGGAATAATGCAATCAGATTCAGAAGGTTTTCAGGCTTTAGAATAGCCGGACTGACAGGTGCGGTTCATTATGGTTAAGTGCAAAATGATTATTACAGGAGCAAGGAACTACAAGATGTAATTATTATATAGTGCAGTGTACAGACTGCTGATCAAAAGTTAGATCCATTGGTTACTGTTGATGAATTGATGAAACCATCTGCCTAGTGGTTTGTCGCAATTAAAAAGACAGGTTCAGTATTGGGTTGGACGAGCAGAGGGTTAGAATATGCTTCATTTCAGTAGGTTGATAATGGAGATGGAGGTGAACGGGGGCAATAATAATAATAATCCTTACATTTGATATAGCGCCTTATCGCGTCGTTGAGACATCTCAAATCTCAAAGCGCTTCCTAAATCTACTGACAAGTGAACCGGCTGTATACTCTGTGGGAATATGGATTGGTCTACCACCAGCATGAGTAGAATTGGTCCGAGTTCAGTTTCAGTCTTTGCTAAAATAAGTCCCCGGAATATACTTGAAAATCTTATCATGTAGCTGCACGACTGGTAAGTTGAAAGGACGTGAGGTTAATGGAAAAAGGAATCTCCTTTCATCGGGGGATCAGTGTCAGGAGCACATCCTTGGGTTTGTTGGCAAACGAAGAGGGGAGGTGTTAGCAAGAATTTCATTTAGACTGCTGTTAGGGTGTGGAATTCACTACAAGTGACTGTTGAGGGTGGATTAATAGAATCATTTAAAAGGGAACTGGTTAAACAGCAAAGACGTTAAGGAATATTGGGGGAAAAAAAAGTTAGGATTAATAATAAAGGCCAACTTGAAAAAGTGGAAGTGTGGCACGATAGGTCAAATGGCCTTCCTTCTGCACTGAAATGATATGTTTCTATTTACTTTCTCTTTTAAGTAAAAGAGCGCACAAATGGAACTGAAGATTGGGGGTTGTTGGAGGAAGTTATTTATGTGTGAATGCCACTCATTTTGAGAACAGAAACGCATGACCCCATCAGAGGTTTCGGGCCATACGCAGGCACCAAGAATTGACAGTTACACTGCGGTTATCTGAAGAAAAGGAAGTTGGTACAGATTAATAGTGGTTGAACCGCACACCAGTGCCCTCCTGATCACCTTTCAGAAACCCCAAGGCAGATGTCACGTACAATTCTCCCAGACAGATACCCTGTACTATAATTAGTACGCAGCAGATCTTGTAGTCTATCAGGAAATGGAAAAATCGCATAGGCTGGCTACCCAAACCACAAAGTGTGCACTTGAATAGCAGTCCGCACGTTACGCTGTGAGGTAGTAAGGGCTGAATGCTTTCTCAATACATAATCTATACATGTAAACACAGGAAACATTTACGAATACAGCACTTACCACACAATGGACATATATGGTTAGATTATACATCATATTAACCTTGCTCACTTGTAGCAATAATCTTGTTTAAGATCAAAAGATTGTGGGTTCAAGCCTCATAATAATAAAAAATAATCCTTACATTTGATATAGCGCTTTTCACGTCTTTGAGACGCCTCAAAGCGCTTCACAGAATAGACTGTAAAGTGAATCGACTGTTTATTTGTGGGCGAAACACAGCAATGCCAAATGCGCACAGCAGCGTCCCCACAAACAGTCGTGGATTGAGTGACCAAATTGTCGTTATTATTATTATTATCATCATGTCGCAATATGCAAAAAGGGGGCTTCTATTTGTCCCGGCTGCCAAAAAGCACACTCACTGAAGCCAAGTTCAGAGTCAAATCCACCCGTGTCTCTCCTTTAAGACTCAAGCACATGGCGGCAGACAAACTTGTCTGATGGTGTGAGCACTTCAGTCTCTGATTACTGCTCGAAATGGAAAAAACCACCAACTGCGAAGAGTAAACTCCAAGTTGCCAACACTGTTCACAAATCCCTGACTAACTGTAGATATGGTTCAAGTTAACACCACATCCTTTGTACAACCCACGACTGTCCTGCATAGTGCAAACTTATTGCACAGGACAGGGGAGTGGAACAGTAAATTTTGTGCACAACACTAAACAACTTACTCACACACAAGCTGCCTGTTACTTTGTTGAACAACACCAAATGATATCAAGTTAGCCCTTGCAGCCATCGCTCAGGCCCTGAACAATCACACAACTCTAGGATTTGTTAATACTTCAGAGCTACCAGGAGTAGGAACTGCTGAACTCAAAGGGATTAAAGGATATGGGGATAAGGCAGCGTCAGGTTATTAGCTGGAGTTAGATTAGAAGATCAGCCATGATTGAATGGCGGGACAGGCTCGAAGGGCCGAATGGCCTACTCCTGCTCCTACATGTTATGTTATGTATATTTTGTGGGCAAAGTGCAGCAGCCAATTGCGCACGGCAGCGTCCCACGAACAGTCGTGGATTGAAGTGATCAAATTATTATTATTATTATTTGAAGGGATTATTACCCTCCGGAAAAGTGATTCAGCAATCGACTAACAACCGGGTTCCTGCTCACTGCCAGATAAACAGAGGCGTGTGTGTGGAGTAAGGAAACTTGCCCGACGTTTCACCCCCTGCCCGGTTCCTCTCGCTTGCGAGGCGAGAGCTCTGACCACCGAGCTACGGGGGGCTCCACGAAGCGGATGGAACGGGTGCCCGAGAGGCGGGAGGCGCTGGCGATGTGTTTTACCTTTGCACTGCAGCCCTTGCCTCATCAGGCCCCAGAGCAGAGAGCCACAGTGGTCGCAGAAGGTGAGCACCTTGAAATTGTGATTGCTGAACTTGTGAGGGATGTTGACGCTGAAACGTTGAGAGCCCACCTGCACGCAAAACAAAACACAACACAACACAACACAAAGGGGGCTTTTTAACCCAGTAATATATACAGGACCGGAAACGAAACAAAGACCATTGCAGATACCACAATTTAGTACGTTCGACGTAAGCATGTAAGGATTTGCCGGGGCAAAAGAGGAACCGAGGTCCATCTCGCTCGCCTTCCACCAACCTGGCCGTCGCGTGTCCCCAACTATATACCGTATCCCGAGGTGTTGTTTTCCAGCGGAAATCTATCTCATCTGTTCGTGAAACGAACAAGACTTTCTGCCTCCACCGTCTGTCTAACCCCAGGGAGCCTGTCCCGTAAGTTTACAACGCGCTCACTTTTTTGGATTCAGGTGTGCGTAAACCACGCCCACGAGCGGACTCTCATCTCCGTCGAGGCCCCTATCTGACACTCTCCGTTTACGCCATTTAGGACTTAACAACCAGTCCGTTAGAGTGATGAATCTAATGTGCCAGTCACGTTCAGAGGACAAAAGTATCATGACCTGACACAGGTTTTTTTTTGTTAATTAAACCAACGTAAGTTTATTTACAAATAGAGGGATAAGGTAAAGGCGGGAAGAGCTGATGCTCGGAGCACAAATACTGGGGTCTGTCTTGAAGGCCATATTCACGGAGACGTTTTGCAGTTAGCGGTCTTTTGCCGGTAACCAGAAATGGGTCAGGCTGTCACGCAGAATCTCCTCCATAACGCGATCTACTTCGGAGTTGCTCGCGGTCTAAATAGGGGTTCGCACCGAGTAATCGGGGACTGTCCTGGCGCTGGTTATCACACGAAACATTCTAAACCCCGTAAATTTCACCTCATTCTGTGTTGATCCCGCAATCCCTCCGCCTCACCCCCTCTCTCGCCCTCCTTCAAGTCCCGTCTGAAGACCTTCCTCCTTGACCGGGTCTTCGATCACCTACAACCACACCTTTCCCCCCCCACCACACACACCCCTCCCTTCCACCCCTCCTCACCCCAACTCCCAGCCCTGGTCCAAAAAAAACCCTGACTAGCACCAGGGTGCTATAGTGCCGGGCGCTTTACTATAAATCCAGCACCCTGGGATGTCTTTCCGATGTGAAGGGCGCTATGCAAGTGTAATTTGTTGTTGTTGATACTAAAAAGAATGAATAGCCCGTGGCCATTCCAACAACAACAACAACAACTAGCCCAATGATGTTTGATGATATCAGGCAAAGCACATACCTCGTCCTGTGTTTCCTGTTTCTTCAAACCAGCACACTTGGTTATGATAAGTCCGTGGCATCGCTTATGCACAACACAGGTGCAAACTGCAGATAAAAGCGGGAGAGAAGATGTTCAGAGTCAGCTTCAACTGCGGCGTGCATCGCTAAACGTGCTGTCCTTGTCAGCCACGGCTTACGATTTGGGGGGGTTAAAGAAACACACAAGGTCGGTATACATTTATACTGATGAATCTGTGGGCGCCTGTCATTAGAAAAAAAAGTTCCATTCCGTATCGGTGAGAACCTGCATTTTTCTGATTAAAAAAAAACATTGCTCCCGACAACATATCGTATTTTGCCTCTAATTTGAGATTTGGGTTGCAGAATCGTGCAATTTGCAAGTTAGGGTAACCATGTGCAAACCCATACAAGGGACCTTAATTATATCTATAGCAAACAGCTTCTCGCAACCTTTTTACTATAATTACATAATTAAGAGCATCTGCGATTCCCACAACCCACACACTTTGTACGCAGGTTGTTAACCCAACCGGCAAATCAGTTCCCGTTGTGTATATACAAAGCCACAGCCCAGTGAATAATTTCTCATTCCCGTAGATAAAGGAGGGAAAGGATTTATTAGAAATGGCCACCGAGTCAGGAAGCATTTCAAACAGAGGGCGTGAAATGGCTCCACTGGTAACATACAATTGATTTTACAGGTTACAGATCATTAATAACAGAAATAATAAGAATCCTTGCATTTTATAGAGAGTCTTTCATGTCGGGAGGGCATCCCAATGTGTTTCACGGGATATACAGTAGAGTGCAGTGACTGGAGTGTTTTGGTGGGCAAACACGGCGGCCAATTTGTGCACAGCAATATCCCGGAAAACGGCCACGGAATGAATCGAAGACGTGATAAGGCGAAGGCGGCTGTATCGAATGCGAGGATTATTATCATTACAGCAGGTAAAATTTAAGCAGCAATCGTTTGCTGCGAAAGATCGGGAGCCAGGAAACGGGGGGGGGGGAAAAGCCGGTAGAAATAGGACTGAATTGGAGAGCTCCAGTAAGGTGGGGTGGGGGGGGGGGTGGAGGTGTGGGGAAGAATTAGCACCAGTGTAATATAAACACAATGGTCTGAATGGCCTCTCTTCTGTGTGGGAAGCTTTTTTTTATAGTGGGATAGGTTTAAAGTATCACCCGATGCCATTGTAAATGACCACTAGGTGTCAGCGCACGACTACGATACAAACTCACCTCACTTCAAAGCGATAACAACAGCGACAGCGGAAATCTGGTCTGTAAAGGAAGGGTCCAGTGGGGAAGCACCTAGTGGTCATTTACACTGAGGTCCATTTTTACCTCCGCCCAGATTGTGACTGGCTGGCACTTTGCAAAAGCCCCTTAAAACGGGTTTAGCATGAAACCCAGAGGGCCAAACCTCAGTACCTGGAATTGACAGATAAACGGTACATCTACAGCTCACGTTTAGAAGGACACGACCGAGTAGGAAGAAACCTGCCAGGATGACGTGCAAATTCCTCCCCACTCCCCACTCCCCCCCCACCCCGCCCCACCCCGCCCCCCGCCCCACCCCGCCCTCCCCGACAACAATTGGCTGCAGATCCGCATTTAGCATCACAAGGCTCTGAATATCTCCTCTGTGATGGGAGCCGATCTTTCCAGTTATCCTACAGGGAGTATATTTTAATTTGCAGATCTCTAACCTTCTCCCAAGTAACCACCACCTAACAGTTATTGTTCCTGCTCTTTTCCCCCCAACGCCACCCCCCCCCCCACCCAACACCCCAACGAAAATAAAGTAATGCATTTGTTACCAATGTGATATTGCCCATTTATTATATATTCTTCCCAAAGGGTCCGAAAGCTGAACGGTAATTGCGTAAGCGTGATCAAACGAGAGCACACATTGCCAACAGTTGTGAAATAATGGACCACGACCGTTTAGCCGGTGCTCTCGATGTACCACATATCCCCTCGGGGCGATCGATTCAAAACAAAGCGCGCATCACGGGCCTTTGCAACGTCCATTCAACCAGTGCTGTGGTGGCAAAAGCAAACACACTGAACTGGGCCTCTCAGGAAGCTACAGTCCGTTTGATTTATCAGCGGAGCACAGTCCTTGCGGGATTTGTGCGGCAAATTTGACGCGACGGCCAATTTCACAAACTCCAAAAACTCGTCCCGTCCTCGAACCTCTTGAATCAATTCCTGCTTTCGCTTTTCCAAGGAATCTGTCGGGAGAGGGGCGGATGCAACGTAGGCCACAGCAGCAACAAAGTCTAGACACGGAAGGTCCCAACATTCCTCGTCTCGGCCCGTAAAAATGTTCTGCCTTAAACTTTAAGCCCGCACGGAAAGGCGGAAATTTCTCAATCAATTTTGAAACTGTTTTTCCAGAGGTCTTAAAACGCAAGCCAGCTTCCAAAGTAAGGCTGGACCGAATAATTTTCCACAATTCAACCCAAATCTTTAAGACAAGCATGGTCTTATAGGCTCCGACCGTGAGGAATTTTAGGCCCACAGATTTGAAATCGATCACTTACCCTGACACTGGTATCCTTGTTTACCAATCACTCCCCTGCAAATAAGTAGAACAACTTCAATTGGATTATTGCTGTCACGTCGGCAAATGCTTATCGTGGCGTCTGATGTGATAATTGAAACGATAATTGAAACTTTTTTGCACAGTGGATTTGTTAGGACATGAAGAGGTAATAATTCCATTCGGCTTTAAAAGCCCACAAAATGTACAGGCAATTTACTTTACAGTGTATTCTGTGAAGCGCTTTGAGACGTCTCGAAGACGTGATAAGACGATATATCAAAATGCAATGATTATTATTATTATTATCTGAGCGTTCCCACAAAACACACACAGTCATTGCAGTATGTTCTCTGAAGTGCTTTGGGATGTCTCCTGATGTAAAAGGAATGTAAGTGTTATTATGGTTGTTAATAGTATTATTATGTTTTTATTATCTTTTTCTTTGTCAATGTCAGCTTTTAATGGGATTTCCGATTACAGTCATGCATCGCCAAAGGTACTGAATGGAATTTTTACCCGGGAAGGTCCCATTCTACCTGTGATCTGGTTGAATTCTCGAACGATTGAAGCAGAATGCGTAACAACTCTTAAAAGGAAATTGGCCAAATATTTCACAAGGATTCAAAAAAAATTTGATATAAAAATGTACGGAGGACAGATGGGGGGATGTGGGATTAAACGTTGATAACTTTCTGAGAGCTGACATAGATGCCATGGGGGAGAAATTCCACCCACGTCTAGATTTACTCTATTTTCTTAGTATTTCAATGCGTCCAGAATTCTTCTTCTTAATTTCAAAGCCAGAACTGCAGGAAACTAACTGGCTTCAAAGATAAAACTGAACTCAACACTTTGCCAAGTTCTGAATGCATTATAAAATCCTAAGAAAATCAAAGTAAATCTCGATCCAGACGGAATTTCTCTCCCCAAAAGAGCTAAACGGTTTCCTGGGAAAATCTCTTTATTATCCCGTGCCTTCGATCACCCTCCCACCCTTACCCTCCCAGCCCTCCACCCCTCCTGATCCCAACCATCACCAGCGACTTGGGATGTCCTCCTGACGTGAAAGAACCAAGTGGCTCTGCGCTGTTAGGATGTACTGATAAATGCGCCTCTTCTCTCACCAGATGAAGTCCCGGCAGTGTGAGCAGTAGGTGGGCTGCCTCAGGTAGGTGGCCATGAACTTGTGCCCGTTGACCTGGTGGACCCTTCGTCGGACAGCTCCTTGCCGTTTCCTGGGTAGCATCCGCTCTCTGAACACATGCTCTTCATTTTCCTTGGGTGCTGCAGGGAACAAGGCAAGCGGTTGTCAGGTTATAGTCCAACTAATACTAAAGGCAAAACAAGTCATGAACGAACCCCTCCGGGGTGAGGCGGGCAGGTGGGTGGGTGGGCATTCACCTCCGGGTAATAGCAAGAATGCCAAGCGTTTGAAATAATAATAATAATAATAATAATACTGCTTTGCGTTATTCAGAGGCGAGGAGATTTTGCTTTACACCGAGTTGAGGGTTCTCGAGGGTAATAATTCCTTTCAAAAAAATTGTGGTCACCCCACCCACGACTGTTTGTGGGGACGCTGCCGGGCGCAATGGGCTGCTGAAAACTGATGCACCAACTATACAGTCGATTCGCTCAACAGTGTATTCTGCGAAGCGCTTTGAGACGTCTCGAAGACGTGACGAGGCGCTACATCAAATGCAAGGATTATTATTATTATTATTATTATTATTGTCGGGACCTGGAAAGCACCACCAAAAAACAGTGTAGCAGAAGCAGAATCCACAGTAGCTTTCAAACAAGCACCAAAAGGGTGAGGGTTAGCGGAGCAAAACCTTGTTCTGCGGTGTGTTAAACTCGATGATTCAGTCTCAGTGGCCTGTAAGTGGCTGATTAACAGGTAAGCCCTATTCGACGCTCAAAGTTGACACTGGGTTAGGGGTCAAACAGACCCGAAAGATAATTTCCCTTTCTTTACTTTTTCCTGGATTAGACCCTATTGTCTCCAAATGAAAATCGCTGCACATTCTTGTGCCCGGTAATAGAACTTGACTATACAAACTCCCTGATGGAAGTAACGGTCTTTATTTTTCTTTAAAAAAATTCTGCTTCCACTTTACTCTTTGCCTTCTTAAAAAAAATTCTTCAGCGCACAAGTTACAGTCACGTATTAAAAACCTGAAACGCGATCTCTCGTGTTAAGAGCCAGTAATATAACCTACGGCTCTTCAGCCTTGAAAAGAGACATCTAGGAGGAGACGCTTTAGACGTGTGCAAGATACTGAACGGGATTGAGAAAGTAAAGCCTGAAAAATACTTTTAAGCGGAACAAAAATGGCACAAGTTCAAGACAAGCTTAGGCCAGACACGAGTATGTTTGCACCGTGCAATCAACTGCTGAAACACGTTATTGAGACGTGGACTCGTTTAAAGAACAGCTTCAAGCTGCAATGGGATGCCGTTAGGACAGATATTCTGGAAAGATGAGATCATATGGGCCAAAGGGCACATCCAAACTGTTCTCGTGCGTTTAAGAGTCATTTACATGTTGCATTATCTAACGCTAGGGTTATTATCATCATTATTGTTAATATTTGTCATTTATTTTTATTTATTATTGCAATTTACAATCTGTAGACAATTTGTGATTTGTTCCATAATGGCGCAAGTGAGTTACGTTTCCATTGAAGAAAGCGTTGCAAATCACAGACGTGTCCCGATAAGATAAAACTGTGAATACATTTGCGTAACCTGAAACATGTCAAAAAATAGCCAACAGACGCAGATAGAGATACCTGTGACAATCAGAGACGCAGAAACTCATTGTCTTAGCCTTAGGATCCGGCGTTTTAACATTTTCGAACATGTAGGATTTGGGAAAATTCTTAAATTGAGTTTAGTTTTAACTATGGGATAAAAAGACCTCCAAATTAACACCGAATATCACGAATTTGCTTGAGCAAGATTAAAGATTGAATGGTCTCGGCTGAGGTCAAGTGAAATGTTGGGCCCCAGAACTCTTAAGAGATACTCTGCGTGTGGCTGGCAGATTAATTTCCTCCACGGCGAAGGGAAATCAATCTCATTGAAAAGGGCTTCACATAAGGCGATGGACTACTTTGCGAGATACACACGAACTCATCACGACAGTGTCTCTCTCGGCTGCAGTTCCGCTCTCTTAATCTCTACTTCACAAACTGTGGCTAGAAAAAAAAGTGGCAAATAGAGGTGAACGTTTATTAGCAGCGGCAAAGAAATCAGCTGACCGAGTGCCAACCGAACTAAAACCGCGGCCGAGGTGGGATATTCTGCTAAAATCTGTTGTGCGCCAGGTCGCAATCCAAAATCCCTTTTGTCCGTTCCCATCGGTCGGAGAGATTCCTGGAGGACGATTCTCATTGTTGCGCAAACAGCTCTGTCCGAGGTGAAGCGCTCTCTCGCACGACACTGAGCTCTGTCGGGCCGTGTTTGCTATCCTCGGCCATCGTTTCAACGTGGTCTTACTCTAGGAAATACCGTTATGAACACGCAGCGGAGAGTTTTCTGCTGATATCCGACACTGCTTGTCAAACTGAAACTGCTGATGTCGAATCAAAGTCTCTCCAACCTCGCCGTGAGGTCAAAGCTCCATTTCTTTTTGGGTTATCCTATATCTTCCTATCTGATCCACAGCCCCTCCACCTGACCCTCACCCCCCCCCTCCCGCCCACTCTCCCTCGCCTCCTTCAAGACCCGTCTCAAGACCCCCCTCTTCGACTGTGGTTCCTACCCCTACTCTCTCCGGCCTCCATCCCTCCTGATTCCGACCACCAGCTCGGGTGCGGATCCAGTGCCTTGGGACATTCTCCTAAATCAAAAGGCGCTGCTTTGGGTTATCCTTCCAATGGGAAAGGCACTGGATATAAACATCAGCTTGTATTGTAATTGTGCTGTATAATCAACTCAACCAAACCCTATTCAACCCAACGCCCAGCTTTCTTTCACTCAGATTGTATTCGGCTTCCCACCCGTGAAGAGGATGGGTGGAAAAGAGAGGAAGGAAGCAATGGGCAACACGCAGCAAAACGGGAAGCAGTGAAGCAAGACATTGAAAGAGAAAACGAAACAAAAATCTGGAGAAAGCCACATAGGAGAGAGAAAGAGAGAGAGAGAGAGAGAGGCTGCAGAAAGCACTGTGAACCACTGGGAGGTAAATATAGATGAAGAGGTGACGAGGGTCAAGGCAGTGCTGAAAACAAAGCCAAAAAAAAACAGCATGAACTTAACCGAACCAAGAAATCTGAATCGAGCTGCTAACCAGCAATCTGCGAGTCAGAATCCAGACTTTTGTCGGCTTAATACACTTGTCGCTTTGTCTAATGAGAGGGTCTCAGTTCCGACAGGCAGATCAGGGCACCGGGCAGTGGGTTAGTTACCTTGTGGTGGCTCGGTGGATTACTTGAGTCAATTAATGTCACTTCATCGAAAGATTTACCATCGCCCCTTCCCCCGTGTGAAAAAAAATCTACGTGATTATCCATATGTTTCGCCCGCAGAGTATACAGTCAATTCATTTTACGGTATATCCTGTGAAGCGCTCTGAGACGTCTCGAAGACGTGATGAGGAGCTGCATCAAAGCGAGGATTATCGTTGTTATTAGTAGTATTATTATTTTTAATTATGATTACCATGGGCAAAACGATGCAAACCTTCGAATACTCCAAGGAAATGTCAGGGGCTGTGTAGCCTTTTTTTTTTTGGTCAAGAAAAACGCCCTACCTGTTAACTGGAGACCAGACACGGGAGCAGTTGCCATCATGCCCATTTTCGAAAGGACCCCAGTGCCTGATGAGAGGAAGTCGTACTTAAATATCTGACGTGCAAATACCTTTCATCCGTTGAGGTGACAATGGCGGCGGGTGCGCGTGGGATCCCTCGCACTCGCGCGGGGTTTATAGCGACAACCTGCGCGGCCCTTATTCAACGAGGAATCCGGAAGCCCGGTTGAAACCTAACGGGAGCGTTGAGTGTGAAGCAACCTGAGGTGAGAAGCTGGTGCAAAGGTGGTCCGGGTGCCACTATTGACAAGTCAATTCACTTTGCAGCATAGTCTGTAAGCAAAGCAATTTGAGACGTCTCGAAGGCGTGATCAGGCGCTGTATCGAATGCAAGGGTTATTATTACCGCTAAACGGGACTGTCGGGAAAAGGAAAGTCCAACGAGAGAAAGTCTTTGTGATGTGGACACCGGGCCCATTGGAGCTTTCGCTCGCCGGGTAACCAGGAGATAAACGGGAAGAATCTCTGCCTCCAGTGACTAGTTTAATAATAATAATAATAATAATAATAATAATAATCCTTGCATTTGATATAGCGCTTTTCACGTCGGGAGGACGTCCCAAAGCGCTTCACAGAACACACTGTAAAGTGAATTGACTGTATATTTGTGGGCGAACGCGGCAGCCAATCGCGCACAGCAATGTCCCACAAACAGTCGTGGATTGAAAATGACCAATTTATTATTGTTTTTGTTTTTTTGGAGGGATTATTATTAGTTTGCCCCTCAAGCTGATGAGCCAGGCTGGCCTGGTCTGGTACAGGACCACCGGGACCGCCTCACTGCTGCGAGACCCTGGTCCTGTGTGAAGGGAGCGACGTAAATGCAAGTTGTGGTTTGATTCCGATATCCCACGACCGAGTACGTCACCTTGTTGCCAGCTCTGCCTCAATTACCTCTGTGCTTGTGGAGAGCGAGAGAAAGAGAGAGAGAGAGAGAGAGCGAGAGAGAGGAGGAGGGGGAATATCTGAGTGTGATGTATTGCAGTGTAAAAGTTCTCCTAGGTGTAAAATTGGTTGGTGTGGGGTCCATTCGCGGTGAATAAGTACCTGGGGTTTGTGTTGGGATATTTTGTAATGGAATTCCTTGTTAAGTTTGTAAGATTCTCGCTGACTCCGAACACAGCTCCGAAGTTGACTGAGTGAAGACCCTGCAGTTTGCTGCGAAATGCTTTCATTTACCAGAAGTTAATCCCACGTTTTGAACGATTCGGACAGTTTATTGAGGAATCCCGTGAAGAAATGTAGTGTGTCACAAATTCAACGGCAGCCTTTAGATGCGGGTCTGTCTCGTTGCGCTGAATTCCTATTTTACTTCACAACTAATGTATGGCAGTCGAGTTCCTGCTGAGTGCATTCATGAGTGCTTTCGCAAACCAAGGGTCAAATCCATACTGTTTTAGCGTTGCTTAAAGTCAAAGGCAGAGCTCTAACCAAATTGATCGAGGTATATGATGTGTATACGAAGTAGTCCCAAATTTCCTGTCGTGAGGTTCTAGTTTGGCTCAGTTGGTAACTCTCTTCCCTCTGAAAATTATGGATTTGAGTCCCACAGTGGGAATTTAAGATCTAAACTTGAGACTCCAATGCAGGAAAAAAAAGGTCAATTGAATCTGCCTTCACTTTAAAACTGCGCAGAATTTTGAAAAATTCTTAAATTCAGTTTTAATTCGGAAAACGTTTTTCTTTTTTTATAAAAAAAAATCTGTGAAACTTGACTCTCTGGGAAATCCTTGGTAAATAGTCCGAACCCTCAGCCGCTGCCTGGTACACAAGATACACTCATCCATCAGGCACTGATTGCTAACACCAGGCGTCGTTTGGCTGTGAGCTTGGGAGTGGAAATGCAGTTGATAGAGGCACTGTGAAAGGCAAATATGCTTTCTTTAAACACACGCAACAACAAAAGGGTAAAGGAATAGTCGGAACGGTTCCACAGTGTTCGAGTGCTCCGAGTGTAACGGAAATGACGGATTACCGGGAAGCCACTTGGTCCATTATAGGACATAACGACACAGAGACTGGACTGCACATTCTGACCATCAGATCTGCTTGCGCTGGTGTTTTTCTTGACATGAGCTCCCTAAATCCAATCCCCGCTCACCTACACCCTTTAACGATCCTTCCCTTCAAGCGTCTATTTAATTCCCTTTTTAAAGTATTGATGGACTCTTCCCTCAAACACGGTTTGAGCGGAAAATTCCACATTCCAGCTGTGCGAAGAAGCTGATTCAACTCTCGTCGTGTCTCCTCCACTGGAGCTGGCAAAGATAACTCCAAACTCCCCTCTCTTTCCCTTGGTTTGAAAATCGCGGAGAGACCAGAATCCGTCTCTCTACCTTCGATGACGGGCAAAGAGAAGAGAAAACATAGCACATCAGTCAGTCCAATACGGGGAGCGTGACTAAACCCATGACCGAAAGAACAAAAGGCCAGTATCTGCTCTGAAGATCATTGACGTATGATGGGGCTTTTTTTTTTCCCCCTGGATGGAGGAAAAAAAAAAATCGAATAAATCTCGCTTTAAAAAGAAGTAATACCCTTGAATTCTGTAGAATTAGATTCAGCCTTACTTACTGACTGACTGACTGACTGACTGACTGACCGACTGACCGACTGTGCCAGAGAATTAATTCTCTGGGTTAAAAGGTTGTGAGGTTCAAGCCACAAGACGCTGCAGTGGTGAAATTGTTGGCGGTGTCGTCTTTCGAATGAGATTTCTGATTGATTTTTAAGCCAAGGGGCTATCTACCTGCTTTCAGGCGGACACGATGGGTCCAAGGCCACGACTTGGGGAAACGAAAGGCTTTCTCCTGGTGTTCCCCTCGGCAAAAATCCTCCGGATAGATTTGTCATTCACTTCATCAGCATAATAATAATAATAATAATAATAATAATAATCCTTGCATTTGATACAGCGCCTTATCTTCGAGACGTCTCAAAGCGCTTCACAGAATATACTGTATACTTTGTGGGCGAAACGCGGCAGCCAATAGCGCACAGCAGCGTCCCACAAACAGTCGTGGATTGAAGTGACCAATTTATTATTATTATTATTCTTTTTTGAGGGAATTATCACCCCCGGAAAAGCCACCCGCCAATCGACTAAGAACCAGGTTCTCCCCGCCTCCCTCACCACCACCACCGGCTCGGAGTCAGGCTCCGCCACTGTTAAGCGCTCTGAGACGCTGCCCTGCTTGAAGGGCGCTACACAAGTGCATGTAGTTGCGGTTGCTGCCGTTACTGCCGGGTAAACAGAGGCGAGTGGAGTAAGGAAACTTGCCCAACGTTTCGCCCTCTGCCCGGGAATCGAACCCAAGTCTCTCGCTCGCGAGGCGGGTTCTCTGACCGCTGAGCTACAGGACTCCACAGGACTTTGTGGCCTTTCGTGGGATCTTGCTACAAGTTGGCCGTTGCGTTCAACTGAAAGGATTACAATTATTGCTATCGGGAATCCTTTGGTGCTTTAAATTTGCGCCATTTAAGTGCTGCCAATCTACTGAGGACCGGCCCTGTCTGTGGGAGCTCAGAGGGGCTCTCACCTCAACAACATGGGAGAAAAATGATGCTCCACATTTTTTTTTAAAAAAAAAGAAAAACATTTGGCTAAATTTACACCCCCAGCGGGTTCTCTGCACATTAAACTACACGATAACATTTGGGATGAGGGAGGGACATTGGTCAGGAAAAAAAATCCCTGCCCTTCTTCTAACTGAGGCGTTCTATTTTTGCGGGTTGCTCATCGTGCAACTTTTTACTCTGCCTGCAAGGTACGCAGTCACTTGCCAAGAGGGATGACTGTGGGGCACCAGAAACGTTGCAAGATCAGTGTCAATGCTACATCGGGTCAGGGCCGGGGTTATGTAAGTGTTGTCTGGCCCCTAGAGCCTGGGTAGCATTCTGGTTGACTTGTAACCCAAAAAATTACAGTAAATTCCTGTGAAGCACTTTTGAGATATCCTCGCGTCGTAAAAGAGCTGTTATCAAATCTAAGGATTAACTATTTATTATGGTTATTGTCAAAGGCCTTTGTACAACTAGTAAACAGGAACAACATCAAGCCAGGAACAGCGTTACCTTTAGCAACGCTGATCGCTGTGGGTTTGATACAGTCTTTGGTATCTGAATGCTCGGAGATTGGTGTTGGAGGGTTAGATTTGGTTTATCCGTGTTAATCAAGAGGAAGAGGTGATAGACTGGGAGCAAGACATGTCCAGTTAGCAAAATGGAAAGGTGGGGGGAAGAACACACTGATAAATGGCCATTCTGGGATCTACTTCACCGGGGAGAAGGTTATTTAGGGCTAATCTGTTTGAGATCACTGAATAATAATACCCCTTGCGTTTTGATGTAGCTTGAAAGGACATCTCGAAGCGCTTCACGGGATTTACTGGGGAACGGAGTGACTGTGGATCCGGGCAGCCGTGGAGAGAGTCCAACAAGGGACTTTTAACACCTGTCTGCGTCACAATATGAGACAGGCAGAGCCTGGGTTCAAATCTCATTTGAAGGCAGTTTGATGGGGGATTTATTTAATGCTTCTTGGGTCACAGCTGGGCTGTGTAATTTTTTTGTTACAAGTCAAGCGGAATGCTATAGGGGCTCCGGGGGCCACAGAGCGCTTACATAACCCTGGCTCTGACCTGATGTAGCATTACCACTGACCTGGCAACGTTCTGGTGCCCCACAGTCAACCCTCGTGGCAAGTGGCTCGGTTGGGGACACTCACATCTCCGAATCGGAAGGTTGTGGGTTCGAGCCTCGCGTCGGGACTTAAGATTGTGTACGAGGACAACGTGAAGCTGTGGGTGCGGAGGAGTGTCTGGATGAGACGGTTAACGCCATCTGCCTGTTCGGGTGGATGTCAAAGATCCCACTGGCACACTTCGAAGAGCGGAAGGAAATTTCTCCCGGCGTTCCCGGCCAACACTCAACCGGGTAAAATTGGGCCATCGACTTTGTGGCTGTTTGTGGGGCACTGCCGTGTCCAAATTGGCTGCTGCGTTCGCCTACAAAATGCCCAACCGCTCCACTTTCTCAGGAAGTCCTGTGAAGCGCTTTGAGCGACGTGGATATTAATATTAAGATGTGAATGTTAACATTAAGACGTGAAAAGCGCTATAACAAATGCAAGGATTATTATTATTATTAAACGTGAGGATTATTAATGTTTCTCACAATAAAAAAAAATCCAACGTTACTTTCTAACGTTCCCACAAGAGGGCAGTACATCGCCGGTCCCGTCACACTCTGAGAGCAGCTCTGACGCCGATCGGATGCTATTCCCTCCGCGGTGTTGTTAACGCGCTAACTTTGATCGCGCTGATCACAAACCACCCACGAAGGTCGACTTGATATCATTTAACTCTGATTGTGCCTGAAGAAGAGCAATTACCGCAGAACTGTTCCCACTCAAGTCAAGTGGCCGAGGGCTTCGAGACAGACATCCTTCCGCTGTGAAATAAATTACAATCCGATTCATCTTCGCATCAAAAATATAAATTGTATTGTCATTTTTTTGTTGTTTTCTTCCTTCCTCCCCCCCTCCCCCCTCCCCCGCCGCCGCCCCGTGTAATTTGCCTCTCTCCCAGTCCTGTCACTGCTCTGTGTTCCTTCTCCAGGATGACTGGAGGGGTTATGAGCTTACGTGCACACCAATTAGGCGAGAATTAAGACAGGGTTCGACTGGGATAAAATAATAATAATAATAATAATAATCCTGGCATTTGATGTAGCGCCTTATCATGTCTTCGAGACGTCTCAAAGCGCTTCTCAGAATATACTGTAAAGTGAATTGACTGTCTATTTTGTGGGTGAAACTCGGCAGCCAATTGCGCACAACAGTCGTGGATTGAAGTGACCAAATTTTTATTTTTTGGGGGGATTATTACCCCTGGAAAAGCTGTCCACCAAATGACTGACAACCAGGTTCCGGCTTACTGCGAGGTAAACAGAGGCGTGCGGGGTAAGGAAACTTGCCTAACTAACGTTTCGCCCTCTGCCCGGGAATCGAGCCCAGGTTCCTCTCGCTTGCGAGGCGAGCGCTCCAACCACCGAGCTACAGGATGTCCCGTGCAGTTGAACTCGCCTGCCCCTCACTACCACCTGCCGGGCTGACGGGGTGGACAATGACCGCCTGAAACGAGCACGGACATCTTCTCGGGTCCGTGGAACCACACCCCAGGAGAATGGGAATAACAAATACACAGAGGCACCGAAAACGCCTTCAGAGGAGGAGGATGAGGAGGAGGAGGAGGAGGAGGGAAGGCAGACGCTGGAGCACAAGAGTAGGTTGGAAAAAAAAGAACATCTGCGCAGCGTGTCATTACTCAACAAAGTGTGCACACTGCAACTTGGAATAAGTCCAACAACTATCCCACGAATGTGCAATGCTGTTATTTTGGAGGCCGTTTTAAGGCACAGAGTGAGTGACGTTACGTCAGGAAAGGGAAGATTGGTGCGGTGCTCGACAACAGATCTGTTTCCCTCCCTCCCCACCAGCCCCCACACTCCTCCTCCTCCTCCTCCTCGTCCTCCTCCTCCTGCTGCTGCTGCTGCTGTTCAAGAGGACAAAATGTGTCCGTGAGTGATAAAAACGGAAACAATTACCATATATTACTTTGCAATTATCTCGTCCCCGGTCAGGCTCCGAACCCATTCCTCGGGGGAATAACAAAGATTGCCTGAAGGACACTCACTTGTCCTTTTTTTTGTGTGTGTGTGTGTGTGTCCAGTTGCCGGGAAATGACGCCAAAGTGTTGAGTTTACAGATCCAAAGCCTTTTACTACCGCAGACGGATTTGCCAAGACCGGAGCCAATATTTTCACATTACACCAAGGCAACTGCAAGAATTTGAAAGTGGGGTGAAGTATTTGGAGCCCTGTAGCTCAGTGGTTAAGAGCACTCGCCTCGCAAGCGAGATGAATCTGGGTCCGATGCCCGGACAGGGTGAAACCTTGGCCAAGTTTCCTTACTCCGCACGCCCGATAATAATGCCTCAAGAAACAAAAAAAGGACATAGTGATAAATTGGTCAATTCCATCCACGACTGTTTGTGGGGGACGCTGCTGTGCGCAACTGGCTGTCGCATTTCGCCCACAAAATATGCAGTGAATTCACTTTACGGTATATTCTGTGAAGAGCTTTGAGACGTCTCGAAGGCGCTATATCAATTGCAAGGATTATCATTATTATTATAAGAATTTGCTACTCACGTAGAATAACGTTTTGAAGCACATTTTATAGAGAGAGACTGTGGAACCAGTCCTTCAGCCCATCTAAGGGTAGGTTAGTCAGTTGAGCACCAGACTTGGGAGTTGATAAAATCTTCCAAAATTCATTCAGTGCTTCAATTATAATAATTATCCTTGCATTTGACAAACAGTCGTGGGTTGAAGTGACCAATTTATTATTATATTTTCTTGAGGGATCATTATCAGGCGTGTGGAGGAAGGAAATTTGCCCAAGGTTTCACCCTGCTGGGAATCAAACCCAGGTCTCTCGCTTGAGAGGCGAGTGCTCTAACCACTGAGCTACAGGGACTCCACAAATATTCTAAGGAATTCTAAAATAGGCACAAAAAAGAGATCTTTTCTCTATCCCAAAAGTCAATGGACGCACCTCTGATAATTCAGCACTCACTAGACATTTCACTGGACTGTCAGTCTAGACTATTAATCTGAAGGCCCAAGCTTTGAGCTTTGAGCTCACAACCCTCTAACCAGAAGTGAGGGAGGACCAATTCCAACTGAGCCACACTGACTTCCTAAAATACTAGAAAATCAGCACTATTTTAACATTCCATTGGCGCGCAATCTTAACCAAAGCAGTTGTTTTCTGTAAAATAGGCGAGACACATTAAATGACTAAGAGCCTGAACAACAAAGTCAATAACAAAAATCATTGCCACATCTTAGGGATACCGATCAGATCCACTGGCGTATCAAAGACTACCACGTTTCATTCGGTTGTCTGTCTGGTGAAGGAACAATATTATTGTAGCTTGCATATGTAATAAATTTAATTAGCTTAAATGCTTTTCAACTATTCGGAGTCCTGTAGCTCAGTGGTTAGAGCACTCGCTTTGCAAGTGGAGACCTGAGTTCAATTCCGGGCAGAGGGCGAAACCTTGGGCAAGTTTCCTTACTCCACACAGAGCCTAATAATAATCCCTCCAAAAAAAAAAACAATAATAAATTGGTCATTTTCAATCTACGACTGTCTGTGGGACATTGCTGTGCGCAATTGGCTGCCGCGTTCGCCCACAAATATACAGTCAATTCACTTTAAAGTATATTCTGTGAAGCGCTTTGGGACGTCGAGAAGGCGTGAAAAGCGCTATATCAAATGCAAGGATTATTATTGTTATTATTATTCAGTTCTGAAGCAGAGATTCGACACACTTTTAAAGAGAGAAATGTAAGCCTGGAATAAAGAACTGGTCAATCCAAAACACTTGTCCAATTCAAGCTCATGTCATTAGATAATGAACCGATGTGGAGCGTTGGATCAGTTTCACCTTAACAGTTCTGTCCCGGTGGATGCTCACCTCAGAAATCGTTTAGTCTCTTTTGGAGGTATTGGCTGCGGTAGAGGCTTAATGCTGTTGAACCCAACATCGTGAACAGGGGAACTGGGAATCGGTTCAAGGCGGTTGATTTGCTGTTGTCCATTTCCTACACCCGCAGAGTCCACAGCACTGACTTTGATTTAGATTTGGGCACTGACAAATCGAGAGGCGATTTTATCATTCTTTTTCTTTTGCTTTGCCAGAGGATTCATGACTCCTACATTAATAATAATATAATAATAATAATAATCCTTGCATTTGATATAGCGCTTTTCACGTCGGGAGGACGTCCCAAAGCGCTTCACAGAACACACTGTAAAGTGAATTGACTGTATATTTGTGGGCGAACGCGGCAGCCAATTGCGCACAGCGATGTCCCACAAACAGTCGTAGATTTAAAATGACCAATTTATTATTGTTTTTGGTTTTGGAGGGATTATTATTAGGTGTGTGGAGTAAGGAAACTTGCCCAAGGTTTCACCCTCTGCCTGGGATTGAACTCAGGTCTCTCACTTGCAAAGCGAGTGCTCTGACCACTGAGCTACAGGACTCCACTATGGATGTCCCCACTGGAGTGGCTACACAGGTGGGAGGGAGGGTAAATCATCCCAGTCACCCGGGTATGTGATAAAAACTGGTCGTTCACTTGTCTCTTTGGTGCAAACACTGGGGTTAGCGTTGTTGAAATCTGTTTCTCTCTTCACCTATTAAATGAGAACCGTGTCAAAAAGAAAATGTTTTGTCCTTCGGGCGGAGAGGAGGAAAAGGAGACAAAGAGATAAACAAAGTCTCCAAGGGTCTGCACTGGTTCCAAACAGATCCGTACGTCTGGTTTGAAGTCAGGCTCGTGTGCAAGGTTCACTGGGGAGCACAGTCCCTAACAAAATACAACAGATTCTGATGAGTATAAAACTACACCAGGACCGCAAACTGATCATAATTAACACGCACAGATTTGTCCTCCTTGGGTTATGAGATCATCTCATTCTAGGATCAAGGTGAAGCTCCACATCGCAAGGTCATGGAGTGGCTGAGTGTGGGAGTAGTCCTAGAGCCCTCACTCCCCCAGGGTCACTGTGAAAATGGTGGGGGGGGGGGGGTGGCGAGCACAGCCAATGGATGTCCCCACTGAAGTAGCTACACAGGTGGGAGTGAGGACAAATCATCCCCAGTCACCCGGGTATTTGATAAAAACTGGTCGTTCACTTGTCTCTTTGATGCAAACTCGTGTCTGCCTACAAACACGACTGCAGCAACAGTCTGCCCTTCGTATTATGCCCTTCGCGTAGGCATAACGTCTTGGAGCGCTGTAGAGTGGCCAGGTTGAACGCCAAGCGAGGGAGAAGGGGGCGATGACCATTGGGGCTTACGAAACGGTAGGTTTTCGGATGGGATTTAAAAATAAGCCGGGTGGGGTGAGGTGGGGGGGGGGCAGAGGGATTCACAGGAGTTTCACAGGTGGGGTTGGCTTAGTGGCCAAAGGCTCTGCCATTAACTACACGTAACAATAATTATCCGTGAAGCACCCTGAGATGGTTTGTCATCGCAGGCAGTCTATCAAATGGAAGGATCATTAACGGTATTTATTGCTGCTCTCCCCCCCCCCACCCCTCGCCACTTGCCCCCGGAAGTATAAACATGGCACGATTTCATGGGGCCTCAAGGCAGAAGGGAGTTAATCCTTTTTCTTCCTACAAGGAGACAGAACGTCCACTGCGACAATCTCTGCTCGATAATAATCTCAACAATCCCATCCTGTGGCTGCCCGCGACGTGTTCTCCAGCTTCGTGCTGTTGCATCTGACGAGTAAACACTGCTTTGACTTGGACAGAGCCAGCGAGAACGGTTCCAACTATGAGCCCATATCGTGTTCTGTTCTGTACCTCTCAGGTCAAATATGGCCAGGAAGCTTCTCTTGTATACGTTTACACCGTGGATCGGTTCCCAAAGTACAGCTTGACAGACTCATTTTATTTTTTCTTCTTCTTCCGTTTTCCCCGGGCGCTCCATCCCCCTCTTTCCTCCCGATGTCAGTGAACTGTGCCAGGGAACAGGTCCCAGCATCACAACAACCTCCTCTCCTCTCCTCTAACCTCCCCGCAGGCGTCGAGTTAAACCAAGCAAACATATTATTTTGTAGTCCAGGTGTAACCCATGCCTGCCTGCCTGCCTGCCTGAAGAGATACAGGCTTGTGATGTCCTGTGCTGCCGTCCTGTAACTATAAAGACCCCATGGCGAGATTCGACAAGAGAAGGTTTAGTTTTGGGGGCCACTGGTGTGCGCAGACTGGCTCCCCTGTTCACCCACAAAATCTACACAGTCTCCCCACTTTACAGCATTATCCTCTGAAGAGTTTTGAGACGTCTCGACATATCAAATGCGAGGATTATTATTATGATTATTATTATTATACATAAGTTGTGAGCTTGAGAAATCTGCCGCGCCCTGTTTCTGGATTGCTGCCGGCTTTATTCATCCTGCAAACCGACCTAACCAGAGAACGGGGTCAGCCTCAGAGTCTGGTGGAACTCCGGGGTCCACCAGCTTCTGGTTAGAAAGGTTTGTGGGTTCAAGCCCCACGCCAGGAGCTCATCGTGGGCGCAGACTGCAGCCCAGAACTGGAGGAGCCCTGTATTGTCAAGAGGCGACATCCTTTGAATGACAGGTTAAACCGAGACCTTCAGTGGCAAGGTAAAGATCATATGAATTATCCGAAAAGCAAAGAGAGTACATCTCGGCCAACAATCCTCCAGATAAATTGATCGTTCACCCTATGGCTGTTTGTGGGAACTGCCGTACGCAAATTAGTTGCTGTATTTGCCAACAAATAAACAGGCACGAATTGGCAGCAATTACCTGTAAAGTATTTTGACGCCACGGGCGTGATATCAAATGCAAGGTTAATTAATATACGCAATGACACCCACCCCAATCTCAGCTGGATCCTCTCTCAAGATCCATAGTCCCTCCATCACTACGGAATGTGCTGTATTACCTCAGCGACATGAATCAAATGCTCTGATGCTACATCCTTGCCACCAACCCAAGAGAGCGTGAGAAAAAATGAATTGCATTTATTTTTGTTGGTGAGTGATCATGGAACTAAAAGGTGTCAAGTTTCTAAGCGCAGGGAGCATGTTATCGTAAAGCAATAGAAAAACCCACTGAAAGGTTTTTAAATGATCATAATAATAGTAATCCTTCCATTTGATATAGCGCCTTATCGTGTCTTTCGAGACGTCTCAAAGCGCTTCGCGGAATATACTGTCAAGTGAATTGACTGCGTATTTTGTGGGCGAAACGCGGCAGCCGATTGCGCACAGCAGTGTTCCCGCACCCAGTGGTGGATTGAGTGACCAAATTATTATTCTTTTTTTCCCTGGAAAGGATTATTAATCCCCGGAAAAGCAATCTGCCGGTCGACTGACAACCGGGTTCCTACTTAATGAGAGTAAGAACATGAGAGATATACATACAAATATATATTATAGATATACAAAACCTAAACCAAAGGATATGTCAGCACCAGCTACGCAGCAATTAAAAACAACTTGCATTGATATATTGCTCTTCATGTGAGGTAGCGTCTCGGAGCACTTAACTGCGACAGAACTTAATGCCAAGGAGAGGTGATGGTAGGCACAGTCGAAGAGGAAGTTCTTCAAGTGAGACAAAGAGGGGACAAGGTGGAGGGATTGAGACAGAGAGTTCCAGAGCCTTGGCCACAGTGGCTGAAAGCAGGGCTGCCGATGATGGAGCGGGGTGGAGGGCAAGGGGTAGGGAAGGAGGGCAATCGAAAGCACGGTACGAAGTGGAGGGTCTTGAGGTGGGTCTTGAAGGAGGCAAGGGAGGGGGCGAGGAGGAGGGACTGCGGGGTTGAGTTCCAGAGGGTGGGGGCAGAGTGGCAGAAGGTCCACCCCGCCGCTAGTGGTCCTACAAACCTTCTGACCCATAGGTAACCTGAGTGAGCTAAACTGATTATCAGTACAGTCCATCTGGCAGATCCAAATCAATAGATAGATAGACAGACAGACACACACACACACATATACATACATACATAAATGCTGTTTGCCGGCTGTTGTCAGCCTGGCTGAAATTCTGTCTTGACGTGGAAGCCGGGCATTTTCAAAGAACTGTGGAAAATCGGACTCCGAATTAAGAGTGAATTTTCCGCCATTTTGCGCGAGGTTTAAATTCGAAGACAGATTGGCCTTTGGTGTTAAATCTGCTTACGTTTCCGGCTTTGGCTCCCAAACTTAACGCATCTGCAGCCACACCTAACCGCGGAGAAGGTTTATTTTAATTTTTTGTGGTTGCGCTTCAAAGGAAATAGCCGGGGTGGGGTGGGGTGGGGTGTGGAGGAAAATATTGACAAACCTGCTCCTCTCCAGCCCCCTCCATCCCCTTTCCTTGTGGACTGCTGACACAGACTCTTTGCTGCGGGTTGCTCTGCCAATTCTCCTAAGGCAAAGTCGAGTCGGGTCTCAAGAGGACTCATCAATAATAAAGATTGTAAAATGCAGCTCGCTTCACTTAACAGGTCACTTGAAATGGAGCGAGGTTTTCTCTTGGGAAGGCTGGTGGTGGGAGGGGGGGGAGTTGGGGCGAACGTGGGGGGAATGAGCTCCCTGAGACCAGCACTTTAGGGAATGAAACGAAACAGGGAGAGGTAAAATACTGCCCGGAGGCCAACTGGCCAACTGAGGGGAAGGATTACTCGAACCCACATATTAAACAATAAATCGGTTGTCACTCTGTGTTTTTAAGAGCTCGAAATGCAAATAGGTTGATCGCGGAAGGAAAAATGCCAACGCTTTATATCCTAATCTCTTGGCCTCCCTCCCCGTATCCGTGCTGGTCTTGTCTGTACCTCAGGACAATAAAGGGCAGCAAAACAGATTTGAGATATTCTTCACTAAGATGTCCAACCTGTCAGACCATTTTATCCAAACTAATAATACTAATAACAAATTGGTCACTTCAATCCACGACTGTTTGTGGGGACGCTGCTGTGCGCAATTGGCTGCCGCGTTTCGCCCCCAAAATATACGGTGAATTCACTTCACAGTGTATTCTTTGAGACGTCTCGAAGGATTATTATTATTAGCTTCAAATTAAAGATGGAGCAGATTTGTGAAAATTAAAGAAAATCTTTAATTTGATGGCCCTTTGTTCCTTTTTTTTTTGATTTAAAAAAAAAACTGCAGGAAAAACTGGCTTCAGGTTCAAGTCCGAATTTAAATCATATTTACCACGCGTGCGGTCTTAAACAGACCCGCTCACCGGGTTAAAGACGAAAGGCTGGCGAATGATGAGTTAACGTTTGCGCTGAAGTGGGATTGATTGAAGGCTGTGAGAGCCGGTTGTCATCATATCGTTCCAGGACTCACACAGCGGGGAGCGAGACGTTTTGACGACTGCTCAGAGAGTTATTTGAGGAGTGAAAAATCCGTCAGATATTTCGAATGGAATCAGAGCGAGATCGTAATTGAGTGAAGGAGTCCTCGTAAATTAGATTCTCCCAGTGGTTGAGCGTGTTCTGAAACCCCGAGATTACATTATACGAGCCGTTAAATCGTGCTCCTTTCTGCCTGTTCTGGTGGACGATAAAAGTTTCCGCGGCGTGATTCGAAAAGAGAAGGCAATCTCTCTCTCTCTCTCTCTCTCTCTCTCCCTGTGTCCTGGCCAACAATCCCCGCAAATAAAACTTCTCACTTTGATCTGTCGTGTTTCGCCCGCGCGATGCACGGTCACTGCACTTCTGTGGAGCGCTTTGAGACGTCTCGACGACATGATAAGGTGCTGCATCCCGATGCAAGGATTATTATTATTATTATTGATCATATAACCATCTAAGGCCTGCCTGAAAGGTCACCAACTCTGCAACCAGAATTTGCAAGCCACAGTTTGCGGAAAATTCCACACAATCCGCAGTCACTCCACTTTGCCGTGCATCCTGTGAAGCGCTTTGAGACGTCTCGATGACGTGATCGGGCGCGGTATCCAATGCAAGGATGATGATGATGACGATGATTGTTGTTGTCAGAAATTGGGAAGAGACATCACCTCCAGGAGCGGGGATTTGTGGCAGCGGAGAACGCTAGGTATATGAAGGGCAGAGGCTTGAAGGGGAACGGGAATAAGGCAGGTGGTTGAATGAAAAACCCTCGTTTTTTTCCGATGAGGTTATGAATGAACCCGCTCAGCGGGCTCCGGCCTGCTCCAAGCCCCCCCCCCGCCCGGATGTTCTCCCGACACGAAACGGTACTGTATTCGTGCAAATTTCTGTGATTCTATGAAGGTTTGCAGCACAGCACAAGGACAGAAACTTGTCCCATCGAGTCAGGGACCTTTCGGTCCGAGTGGCTCCCTTTGGCTTCACCGAACAAGGCACCAGAGGCCCCCGCGACCGTGTAATTCATGCGAACGGTTCCTGTTGGGGCTCTGCGAGCTAAAGGAACAGTTAATTAAACGCACAACTTGCCCCCACACACTCTCTCTCTCTCTCTCTCTCTCTCTCGCTAATGTAACTCACAAGAATTACAGCAGGAAAGGTGATTGAAGAGAACAGAACTGAAGTTCATTTCCCGAAGGTCCTCATTATTTGTAGAGTGTGAAATCTGCTCTGCTGCTGGAGAGAAAAGTACATTGTGACAGCTGCTGTGAGATGAACCCAGATACATCCCCCCCGAGTTACATAATAACTGTAGCTGAAGGAGTGGGCATGATTTCTCTCTCTCCCCCTCCCTCCCTCCAAACCCCCTTGTTCCTTATCACAGCAGTTATTGATGTCTTCTTCTACATGTGCAGTATTAAAAACACTGCCCAAACTTTTTTAACCAGTCTTGGAATCGATCCCAGGGCGTGAGGTACCCTGCAGCGGCACAAGGGACTGATTCTCTTAAGGGAGTTCAGTTTAAGGACCTATAAGGAGTGGCTGCTAATGATGGAGGAGTCCTACCACTCATGTTCATCCTCCTAACCTTTTCAGTTGACTTAGAACTGTTTTGATACTGTTGAGCTGTGAGGTGAGACTAAATGCTTTAAGTGCTCTGAGCTCCTACCCGGGTGAAGGACGCTATATAAATCTTGTCGCTACATAAATCCTCTAAGCCATATGAACCTCCAGTATGTCAGCCTCACTCACTCTAAGCCTCTACACGCACATTTTTACCAAACATTGAAACAGACGATTGTACCATTTATCTCTCGTCGACGTAAACAGAGTGACCGGGGAAACATACTTCACAACAGAGGCTGTCTTGGATTTAACAACTGGTTTTGTAAACACACTCAAGAGCAATCTGTTCTGTCTGCACTGCGCTCCCAGAGAATGGGAGCATTGTAGCCAGCGCTGAAAATCCACACAGCTTCTGGGTCATTCAACTTGTGGCGTCTTTCTTTATCGAAATAACAATCCTTGCATTTGATATCACTCCTATAATGTCGAACTGTCTCAAAAGCGCTTCACAGGGGAAAATGCTCTCGTTTCTGTATGGGGTCTGTGTGCCGTAAACCTAGTGATCATTTGTGTACAGTAACCATAAAAAGTCAAGGATTTATCTGGAGGATTCTTGGCTAGGATACCGGGAGAAACTCCCTTCTCTTTTCCACTAGTGTCTTGGGATCTTTAACATCCAGCTGAAAAGGTAAACCTTGATTAAACATCCCACCTCCATGTCTCCTCCGACAATGCAGCTATGAAAGTTAGAGGCTTGAAGGAGGCACGGGGATAGGGCAGTGGGGTATAAAGAACAGCTTGCTTTGCGAGCTTCTGCAGATTCAATGGGCCGAATGGCCTCCTTCTGTGCCGTGAATGTCTATGATTCTGTCAGGCGTTCTCCCACGATAGTGTCACGGGATGTATCACATCCATCTGAACAGGCCAGAGTCAAAGGAGTGAACAAAAGAGATATTTATTTTGCATTTTCAATTCTCGTAAAGGGCTGTTATATTTGTACAAGCCACGCAGTCATCCTCTGTATTTGCTCCCCTTCAAGCGTGAAAAACATTCACTGCTGTCAGCGAGGTGGCCTTTACGTAGTTCCACCACGAGGTGGCAGACTGCCAGTCTTACCTTCACCCAAGTCAAACCCATTGGTATTCAAGTTGGATAGTAATTCGTCCGTTGTTTAAACTATTGCTGGTTTGAGTTCAGCTATGCTTCCCCCCCAGATCTCCTTTAACTTTGACTGTCTGGAGGAAGGCCAATGTGCCGATCAAGCGCATCAGGCTTAACAGCCCCCGACAAGTTCGGGGATAAGCTTAATGAACAGTGCTGAGTTGTCAACTCCACTTATTAGTGGGTGTGAATCCTTGGCACCTCTGACCGGGACAGAAAACGTTTTCTCTCCTGATCAGCCGACGTGTGAGGAACTGCTCGCACACCCAATTGCTCCGGGAATCCTAAACGCTAACGTCTAACACTGACAGCAAATGCTAACAAGGGTCTGATCGCCGGCTTGAGTCTCCAGAAGCTCCCAAAGCAAGCTCTCCCTTCAATCCCACTGCGCTGCCCGATCCCCTCATGCCCCTTCAAGCCTCCAGATTTCATACACGAAGAAACCTGATGAGGGGCGTAGGGGAGGGGGTTAAAGCATTACATTGCATTACATTACAGCAAGGAAACAAGCCATTAGGCCGAACTAATCCATGCTGGTGTTTATCCTCCACACCTTCTAACCCTCTCCCCTATCTATGCTCCTCACCAAGTTTCTTTTAAGATACATTGATCAGTGACGCAAGCAAATGGTTTGAACGGCGGGAGGGCACATCTTGTTTACCTAATTCCTGGGGGTGTTCGGCACAGATTGATGAGAGCCAAGGCTTGGGGAGCCCAGAGTACGCATTGAGATATTGCTTGGAGTTTAACAAACTAAATGACATAGCTTGACACTGAATGCGCTGTCTGGCAAGTTTCCTGCTGCTTGTCGGGGTAGTGTTTTAACTTAACGCAAACTCCTTGGCGCAAAAGTTGGTGGGTGGTTTGTAAGAAGAAACCAGCTTCCTCGAATGAAGTTAAGAATTTTTCAAACTTCTGCAAAATTATAAATTTTAAGGAAACAGTCTTAATAATAATCCTTGCATTTGATATAGCGCTTTTCACATCTTCTAGACGTCCCAAAGCGCTTCACAGAATATACTGTAAAGTGAATTGACTGTATATCTGTGGGCGAACGCGGCAGCCAATGGCGAACAGCAATGTCCCACAAACAGTCGTGGATTGAAAATGACCAATTTATTATTGTTTTGGTTTTGGAGGGATTATTATTAGGCTCTGTGTGGAGTAAGGAAACTTGCCCGAGGTTTCGCCCTCTGCCTGGAATTGAACTCAGGTCTCTCGCTTGCAAAGCGAGTGCTCTAACCACTGAGCTACAGGACTTAAGCTTCAGACCTCAAACTTCCAACCAGCTCAGTAAATATTTCAGGACCAAACTTCCAAAGGCGAGAGATTTGATTCCTCCTCTCTCGCCTGAACTTAACCTCAGCTTATAGCTGCTTGGCTGACATGTCAGTGTAGTACTGACACGGGGCTGCAGTGTCAACCTTTTTGTTGGAGACATTGATCTGAGGTCCAATTGCCTGTTCAGGAGATGTTAAAATTCCCACTGTACTCTTTGGAGTTCCCACTGTACTCCTTGTGTCCTAACCAACAGTCCTTCAGAAGAAATGGCACTCACATCATGGATGTTTGTGAAAACCTGCTGGGCTCAATTTGGCTGTTGACTTCACCTCCAAAATACACGGTCACTGCACTTGGCAGCAGTTACCCGTGAAGTGTTCTTGAGACATTTCTTCGTTGCAGACGGCTTTGCAATCGATTTAAATTTATTTAAAATTAAAATTTATTTAAAGAATGTATTTATTTAATGCATTTAAATTGATTTATTTACAATTTGCGTCAATTTACATTCCATTTGGAATCCAGTGCCTATCTGAAAGATAAAAGGGAACAGAAGGAGGCATGGAGAATGGTATTTGGAGGGGTTGGGTCTAGCGTGCAGTATAAACAGCGACACAGACTAGTTGGCCCACGTAGTCTCTTTCCGTGCTATAACGTTCTATGCAATTCTGTGCGGTATCGATTGCATGGATTATTTACTGTGTCGCGAGGCAGAACTGTACGCACGCTGGGCACTGCTCCAGAACTGAAGAGGGAAGTGCTAATTTCTGTCACTGAATCACGCACTTGGGATATTCGCTTGGCAACGTAGTAGGTCGCTGCCAAGCAACACCGGCAAGCAGGGCGGCCGTACCTTAAACAACGCAGAATGTGCAGCTGCCTCGAAGCAGAGTTTGAAGCCAAATGTCGGAGCATCGGGCGATTTGGGCGCTCAGCTTGGCTCAATTACTAGCATTCCCCATGACTCGACTCAAGAGGAGGAAGGAAGGTCTCAAACTTCCAATACACTGATCCCCTCCCCGTAACGCCATCAAGCCCCATGTTCCCCGCAACGTGAAATCCCATCGCAACCTGTCAGCCCCCGGCTCAGTTGGTCGAACCCTTGCACCTGAATCAGAAGGTTTGTGGTTTCAAGCCCCACTTCTGCACTTTGCGCTCAGGTAGGTTTAGGCTGACACTCCAATGCAATGTTGGGCTGTGCTGCTGCGCTGTTAAGAGGTGCCATCCTTTGGATGAGATGTTAAATCAAAGGTCCCGTCTGCCTGTTCAGGTGGGCGTTAAAGATCCCGTGGCACAACTCGAAAAGATAAGGGCGATTTTCCCAATGTGCTGGCCAACCAAACCCAAGTAAAATTGGTCATTCGCTTCATGACAGTTTCTGGGAAATTGCTGTGCACAAATTAGCTGTCACTTTCACCTATAAAATACAGTCAGTGCACATGATAAATCCCGCGAAATGGTTTGGGATGTCTCGATGACATGAGAGGTAGTATATTAAAGTTGTATTTTCAAGGAGTTCGTATCACCGTGGGTCTATTAAAGGTGTGGGGAAAAGATGGGGAAATGGACTAAAAACGATCTGCCATGATTTGACTAGGCCAGACTGGCTGCTGTTCCTACATCTTAATAAATGTGCAATAAATAACCTAAACACAAAGAGTAGAGACCTCTCCCCAGGGAGTGTCAGCCTGACTCATGTGTACTCTCGTCTGAGTCACAAGGTTGTGGGTTCAAGCCCCACGTCGGGACTTTGAGATCGAATCATGGCAGATCTTGTTTAGTCCATTTCCCCATCTTTTCCTCACATCTTTAATAAACCCATGGTGATGCGAACTCCTTCAGAAAAGAACTTTATTAAGCAATCTCTCATATCATCAAGACATCTCAAACCATTTCACGGGATTTATTCACCATTCATTTATAAATAACAGTCGTTAGTTACAGCATCCTGTTGTTCCTGTCTGCTTGAATACTGTAGTCATAAAGAAAGAGGGAGCTTGCATTATGTCAAAATGTCTCAGATATTATGATGGTCAAGTGTAGTGACTGATTTCTGCAGGCAAATGCGCCAGCCATTGGGGTAAATGACTAATTAAGCAGGAGAGAGAGGAGGGCGGAGTCCAGGAGAGAGAGAACAACAATGCAGATTTTTATCCCAGGGTAACTTAGCGCAAATAGCTTGAATTTTCTCCTAAACTAACCGCAGATTGAATTAAACAGTAATAAAATCCTTGATCTCCAGGACCACCACCGTACATGGAGATGAAATCAGGTGAATAAGGGGAGACTGGATGAAATGTGACTGATCAAAGCTGCTCAGCCTGCCTGGAAGCATAGAACAACAACTACGACAACAACAACATGCATTTATACAGCTCCCTTACAGTCAGACGACATCTCGGAACACTTAAACGCTATAGTACAGAAGAAAACCGTTGCCTCTGCGCTACCTCTAACTGTGTATTGTTTTTAAACATGCTCCATTTGCATTTTGCCTACAAAATACACAGTCACTACACCTTTCCAGTAAATCCTGTAAAACAGTTTGAGACGTCCTCCCAATGTGATAAGTCGCTATATACGTCCAGTCGAGGTACAACGAGTGATATGGCACAGACACAGGCCATTTGGGTCCACATTCCACATTCTCCCGCACTCTGCGATAAATGCAACGAAGATTATTATTCCTATCTTTATCTCGCTTTAATCCTGCCTTCGACCACTTTCTACAAACTCAGCCCTCCTCAGCTCCCCCGTCCCCACCCAGCGCAAGCTCTCGGCGTGAAGCGTTGCGAGACAAACCTCCGAACTTGAAGGACGCTGTATAAATATAAATGTTTTTTGTAGGTGTTGCTGTTCAGGTGAGTATCCAGATTCGCATCTTAAAATATCCACTGTGCACCACAATGCGCCTCCTGCTAATTATTGTTTTACAGTGTTTTACAGCACATCCCTATCAGTTAGCTCTAATGAGATATCCGTGCCATCTCCGAGCAGAGACACAAATCAGCGTGTCAGGAAAGTGAACCTAAATATAGAAACTGTAGGTTGTTACTTTAGTTTAATCATCAGCTAAGGACTTATTTGGGCAGCAAAGACCTCTATTCAGAAGCCCCCAAATTCCACCTCGTCTCAGCCTGCGAGACGTTTCTGCCTTAAAATTTGAGAATGTGCAGAGTTGTGGAACGCTCTGTCAATCTTGTTCTAACTGTCAAGCACAGGCACATGTACGCATTTGTATGTACACTTACACAAATCCATGTACGCACAACACACCCGAGTGCAAACATCACACGCGGCTACATATGTATATTTTGAATATTCGAACCAATGCTCACAGGTGCAGATGCACATACATACACACGTAAACACACATGTCGCTCACAATAACTGTGAGAAGGAAGGAGCAACCCCTTTTTTACGCTGTTAAGAAAACTCCAGGCCACAGCAGCGTCAGAAATAATTTGAAGATGGCAAGTGAGAAAGCATCAGGGCCTCTGATTTTACATTTCATTTCCACAGTTTCCCGTTTGTCCCTTTTGATTCTCAGAAGACTTGGATATTCTTTTTAACCCACTCAAGCACACAACTTCCCCCCCACAGAATTATGTGTGAGAGCAATGGAATCACAGACGCACGCTGGAAGAAGCAATCTCTTTGTTATTCGGGCTCTGTAGAGTATTTACACATGCTCACTGTCAGGATTCATATGTATATTATAAAATACCATGTCCTCCTGACTTGAAAGGCACTATACAAATGCAATTCTGTATGGTATTGTATTGAATAGTGGAAATGAAACCAACAGAACTAGAAACGGTCAGTTCAATGGCAGAATTAAGGTAATGTGATGGGTTGCTTTTGCAATGTCTTTAACAGCTGGAACAGGTTAAATAATAATGATTTGATATCGCACCTTTCACGTCAGGAGAATTTATTGTAACATGTAGTGGTTGTGTACTTTGAGTGGGTAAATGCAGCAGTCAATTTGAATAAAGCAATGTCTCTCAAACAGCTATGAAGTGAATGAACAACTCTTTTTTCTCCGAGGGGATTCTTGGGGCAAGACACACGAAGAAAATGCTTCCCCCTTTTGAATCACGGCATTGAATCTGAACAGACAGATGTTTAACATTTCACCTAAAGGATGGGTTCTCAGGAATGGTGTTTGAGGCCAGGACACTGGGCTTAATTAACAAATAGTTTGATGCTCTAATGGGGGGGGGGGGGGGGGGGGCACGATAAGGTTCTTTTGTGAGCTTGTAATGTGTCCAACTTGTTTTTCCATGACATGTTTTACCTTGCAATGCGCTGTGCTTTCACAAGCGGCTTCCAGTAACACACCGCATCGATCGTTATTGCCATATAAATTGCTATCAATATCACTTCACTTGATAGCAATTACCAGGGAAGAACCTTGAGGTGTTTCAACATTATGCACACTATATGAAACGCAAGCATAACCATTGATTCATATATGAGCTTAGACAGTGAGTCGGGTAGGATAGTCAGCCACTTTAATTCTGGAAGAGATCGGAGAACTTTCTCAGGGTCTCACTGCAAGCTCAGGTGACACCTGCAAGTTACCAACCATCCTAGTCTATGATACACGTACGCCCACTCATACACATTCACACACATATAATGTCACATACACCCATACAACCACATGCACACGCATACTCACAACCACGTCCTCTCACATGTACCCACTCAAGCACCCGCACACATTTAAGACTTTTATTTAGACTTTGCATGAAGACACCTTCCTGTATTCCTAGTTTGGTGTCAGCCTGACTCACTCAGTAGAATTCTTCGGAGTCAGAAGGTTGTGGGGTCAGGGTCCTCGTAAGGATTTGAGCTGTCAGTCGGGGCTGATCCTCTGATGTACAACTGCGGATTGCCGCATTCTCGGAGGTGCAATCCTTCAGATTACGAACGCTAAATTGAAGTCCTGTCTGCCTGTCCTGTGGAATATTGAAGGTCCCACCACTCTACTTGAGAAGGAAGATTCTTCTCAACGTCCAGATACATAGGCTATTCACCTGTCGGCTACTGATGACAGCTTGCCCTGCGCAAATTAACCGCCACATTTGTCTGAAAATATAGTCACTTAATTGACAGCAATTACGGTGAAGCACTTCGAGAAGTTTTAACGTACAAGTTTTAACGCCGTAAAAATGCAAGTTCGGTCTTTCAGCCCCAAACAAAACAATTTCAATATTCGATAGAATCATAGAATTATACGGCACAGGAGGCCATTCGGCCCATCGGGCCTGTGCTGGCTCTTTGAAAGAGCTACCCGAATTAATCCCACAAGTTTTACGTGAAGAAAAAAATAACCGTGAGCTTCTATTGCCTGTCTCGAAAAGGATTTTTAAGACATTTTGCGGTCCCTACTTACTCAAAGTGCGAGTCAATGTTGTGTGGTACGTGCCACAATCTCTGGCTCCTGGCCAAACTCTGCAGCTCGCATTAATCCCTTCAAACTCCTGACAGCAAATAGAAGCAGCTTAATGGAACTGCCAGATCTAATGGAAGCCACCAAGCCAATGAGATGGGTGAAGATGGTAGGATTGAAATAAAAATGGAATATTCTAAACCGATTAGGCGGAAATGGAAGCTCTTGTGGGTTAACGATTGCCTTGTGAGCTCAGGCACAAATAAGTTGATGCATTTGATGTGGTGCCTCGTCGGGTCTAATCATCGGAAGTGCTTCGCGCACGACTGCTGTCCAGAGTAGTGACTGTGCGATTGTCGGCAAATGCGGCAGTCGTCTCGCCCACAGTGAGGTTTCCCATAAACACCACAAAGTGATGACCAACTTATCTCGGGGGTAATTGTTGGCCACGAAATTGAGATGAACTCCCTTCTCTTCTCAAATAATGCCATAGGGATCCTTAAGCTTTACCTGAACAGCCGGGGGTGGGGGGGCGGGGGGGTGGGGGCAGTTTAACATCTCAACCGATGGATGACGCCTCTCAAGACAATACAGAGCCTTCTGTCTCTGCTACTCCTAGCGATTATGAACTCGATTATTTTATTTTAAAGGGTTTGTAGGGATGTTGGAAATGAGGGGGTGCTATTGCTTACATCCGTGTGAATTGTAACCCGCAGTTTGTCTGTAACCCTCTGCGACGTGAAACAGAAACAAGAAACAAACCGTCTTGTCTCTCATGGCTGCTTAATCCGTTCCCTCCCACCCACTCCTGCCCCCCCACCACCCGCCCCCCTCCCCACACACACACACACGCTTTGCTTCGTTCTGAAGGTGAAGGGAATAAAAGAGCTCAACAGTTAAAAGTGATCGTTTGAGATTAAATTAAATTTTAAGACCAAATGGTTTCAAGGTTGCTAAGACCATGAGAAAATTGCGGGCCTCGAGTGTTCATTGAGGCAGGCCAAGTGGAAACGCTTGTGTCATTGCGGTATGAAGTGGTCAGGCAAAGCCTGGAAGAATTTCCCCCCCCAAACACACACACACACACACACACGCACGCACGCACAGACTCCGTCCTGAACCAGCTGAAGAGATCGCAGAGCCACAGCAAGGCTCCAAGCCAAAAATGAAGCATTTGTTTCCAGTCGAGTTAACGCCCCTGTGATATTGAGCAGAACCTCGCTCGAAAAGTGAAGAGCCCACAGGATCTTCTGCAGCAGATTGCCGTCTGATAACGTCCGGGCAGAATAGAATTCAGCTCGGGGGTAATTGGATGAATCGGCAAAAAAATAAGTTATTTGTGGGAGATAAGTTGATAAGTTACTGTCGCAAACTCGGTCCCCGGGACAAGTTCTTCCCGACTGACTGTCTTGCTCAACTCGGGCGCCTGTGCAGACGATATTAACGCTACAGGATTGAATCCCTCTCTTAACAGAGAAGGCACGGTTCCATTCTAATTTCGAGGCAGCTGTACATATGAATTGGTCGATGGTTTTCCACTGCTATTCACACAGATGGTAGTTGTTACGCAGCTCTTGTTAACTCCCGCTTGCTCTCTGTCATTTCTCTTCGCTCCGAATCCTCAGAACCCAAGTCCACCCCAAAGCTGGGTTAAAAAAACTACGAAGCCTGTTAAAGCTGGGCAACCCGGCTAGAGCCTGCCCGATCATTTGTCGGGGGCGGCGGGGGGGGGTTTATCGGCTACATCTGCTGATCCAAAAGCTCCATCCTTTCTTTCTCTGCTGCCGCACACTGAGGAGAGTCGCGGAGGGGAGAGAGGCCTGAGAAGATACACATGGCATCCGTCCCAGGATCCCAACTGCTGCTTTGGACTCAGCAGAATGCTGGATCGAGGATATTTCGCAAAGGGAGAGACTATCAGCAGAAGCCACAGCAGCTGTGGCAATTATGAACGATAAAATATTGATAACCCTTTTTAGTTCCCTGGGTTTCACGGAGTTAAACTTGATACCAGTCTTTATTAATGACCTTTTCCAGGCAGCAGTGCTGTGATTGCGTTCAACTCTTACCGTTTCCTTAAGGATCACTACACTGCTTCTGCACTGCTGCGTTTTAAATATGCACAGATGTGGAATCTTCTTTGATCTTTATTTTGTGAAGATAATAGATGAAAGGAGAATGGATCTGTTTTAATTCATTATATAAAAAAAACATTCACTCGCACTGCCAGCTGCCAGAGAAGAGGCAGACAAGCGCGATTATATAATTGCGAGTCCAAAAAGGGTGGGGAGGGTGGGCTGAGGTTTTCTCCCCCTCTTTTTATGAGATAACATTAACACAAAATCACCAGACTCGTAGGCTTGAAGGAGATTATTTGATCTCATCCTTCCATAGTACCTTCCCTACCATCTTCGCATTACAGCGTCAATGAGTTTCATAAATAGAACTTTTCACTCACAAAATACACAGTCAATTCCCTTTCCAGTGTTTTCTGTGAAGCGCTTTGAGACGTCGCGAAGATGTGATAAGGCGCTGTATGAAATGCAAGGATTGTTACTCGGATTACTGTAAGGTTACCTCCCTTCTCTCCCCGGCTCGGTGTCAAGCTCTGCACTTTATAAACACAAGCTGTTGCTGTTGAACTACTGTATTTGTGAGCCATGATCTGCTTACAGTTACTAAGATGAGTTGGGACTCGCCAATAGATCTGAATCTGGTCAGGAACCATCACTCATATCACCTACAGAAGTTGCGATTTGTAATCTTGACGACACATGGAATCCTGCAGCTCAGTGGTTAGAGCACTCGCTTTGCAAGCGAGAGACCTGAGTTCAATTCCAGGCAGAGGGCGAAACCTCGGTCAAGTTTCCTTACTCCACACAGAGCCTAATAATAATCCCTCCAAAACCAAAAACAATAATAAGTTTGTCATTTTCAATCTACGACTGTTTGTGGGGACACTGCTGAGCGCAATTGGCTGCCGCGTTCGCCCACAAACATACAGTCAATTCACTTTACAATATATTCTGTGAAGCGCTTTGGGACGTCTAGAAGACGTGAAAAGCGCTATATCAAATTCAAGGATTATTATTATTATTATAGAAACAGAACATTTCAGGGAAGAAGGAGGTCTTTTTGACCCTACGGTGTCTGTGTCGCTGCTATCTCCGCACCATTAAGTTGCCCCTTTTTTTTATTTCCAATATCGTCCACGTTATCACTCATTTGGGGTGGCAGTCCGCATTGCAGCACGGCGATAAGCCAAAGTGCAACCCAGGCCTTCGCCAAGAGTTGGCTGACGTCCAAGCAAATTGAGGCCACTCAGCCAGTCCTCAGCGATGATGTCTTTAACATGAATCCGTTAGGGGCATCTGTTTCACATTCTCCAAATGTGGTTGCAAATTCTGAAGAGAAGCTGCGTTTCAAGAAGTGCCAGAGTCTCGAGCAAGCAGCTTCTGTAAACTGACAATTATCACAAGCTGCCACTGCGGGAAGCCTCATTGCATCCCTCGCACTATGGGTAGGCAGATGCGGACATGGGAGGTCAGCAGGGTTGTTACGCAAGAGTTAGGTACTTTGCTCCCAACTTGACTGCAGAGGGTTCCAACGCCACCTGGCTTTTTTTGAGTCTCTCGGCGCTTCGTTGGAACGACTTGACAGCAACTTGCACTTGGATGGCACGTGTAATGCAGCACGAGGTCTCAATAAAGTAAACCCTCTTCGGGGATTACTGAGCCCAGGTGGGGTGGGAGGTGGTGACTGACACGGTCGAAGGGATATGAATTTATTTGAAGAGTTTTGAAAGCTGGGAGAGAAGGAAAGGGAATGAGAGAGAAAGAGAGAGAGAAAGAGAGAGCGAGAGAGAGAGCCTCGGCATACAAACAGTGTCACATTATCGTACTGCTATCATTGCCAAGAGGAAGACAATAAAAAGTAACAGTAAAAGCTTAGCCGTTAATGGTGGACCTCAGGGGTTGGGGATATGTAGCAGCCCCACATTGTGGAATAATAATAATAATAATCCTTGCATTCGACACAGCGCCTTCTAGACGTCTCAAAGCGTTTCCCAGAATATACTGTAAAGTGAATTGACTGTGCATTGCGTGGGCAGAATGAAGGGTGAGTGGGGTTGGACGAGATCGCGAAGGTAGTGTGGGGCAACCTGGATGTGGGTAAAGACTTGGCCTGCAGTGAACTTGATATAGTTTAATTTAATACTGCAAGAAAGATTCAAGTCCAAAGAGTAGCCGCCTTTGGAGCAAGGGAGAATCATCTAGGAAAGAATACGAGGAATGTAGAACCAGAAAATAGATCTACTACAAAGGAAATATGCATGTTTATAGGACCTGTAACATTAAAGCATCTCCAGATACTTTTTAGTAATAACTATTTTTGTAAAGAAACACAGCAGTCATTTGGCACGTGGCAAGGACTCACAAACAGACATGACCAATTTATCAGGAAGATTGTTGGCCAAGACACCAGGAGAAACTCCCTTCTCTTTTTGAACAGTTTCATGGGATCAAAAGTAACCTGGTTAGCAGAACAATAGTGAGTCCTGGAATTGATACAGATGGCAGATGAGGTTAACTAAAATTGGCGTTGGGACACATTTGGAGGCAGTGGAAAGGCAGATAGATTAGAGATAGCATCAAGAGCAATCCAAAGAAATCTTTGTTAGCTGCACCCAAGGTAAATGGAGTCTGAAAGATGAGACAGGTTCTTTAAGGGATAAGTCGTGTCGGGAGATTCTGGAGTGTTGGGACATGAAATAGGTTCTTCACCACTGAACCTCACAACTAAAGACTGGTTAAATTGTTAGACGCTCCTGTACCCTGACCTTGTAAAGATATTGTATCAGCACATGATATTCTACAAAATCATCAATAAGAACACAAGATCACACAGGGCCAGGAACAATTGTGTTCCATCTGGCCTGTCCCAAAGTAAAACAAAATTCTCATTACTCTGTTGATTTATTTGCCAAATAGTTCTCCAGTTCCCTCTTGAACTTTGCTGACACAATCTACTTTTACCACTTCCCTGGATAGGCTGTTGTACACATTCACTAGCCTCTGTATAAAACAATTCAACTTCCCTCTTTGTTTTGAGTTTTGAGCTCCTTTGATGTTAGTATCAAAAGACAGCAGCCGCAGCCACTGATGAATTAACTTCGCTGAAGCTTTTTTGTCATTAGGAAAGTAACTTAACAACAGCTCACCATAGGTTCAGTGCCGTTTTGACATGTGAGGTGGTATTCAATGGAGGCACAACATAGTCGAAGGAAGCGTGTTTTACCCAACTTGTCGAAGAGTTGGCTTGTGGAGTCAAGGCAAGAACCTTATTGTTTGGTGAGATAACCCTCTTGCTACAATGAAGAGGCACTTGGGCTTGGCAGGAGGTTACCATTCGCCAAAAGGGTGGCGAGAATGTAAAATTCGCTCTGCAGAAGTTCGAAAGATTGAGATAATAACAATAATGATAACTATAATCATCCTTACGTGTGATGTAACTCCTTTCCGGTCAGGAGAATGTCTCAAATACTCTTTACAGGATTTAATGGAAAGTGTAGTGACTGTGCGTATTTTGTAGCTGAATCAGCAACCAATTTGCACGCAGCAATGTCCCAGAAAGAGGCATGAAGTGAAATAATCACCAATTATCTCTGGAGGACTGTTGCCCAGGATACTGGGAGAAAATCCCTTCTCTTTTCAAATAGCACCAAGGGATCTTTAACTTGCACTTGAACAAGCAGACAGGACCTCGGTTTAACGTCTCATCTGACGAACGCTATCTCCGACAATGACTCGCTCCTCCCACCACTGGATGTTTTAAAGGGAAATACATGCTTGGGCAGTAAGGGAAGTAACCCACAGAGAAGGAAAGCACGATCAAACTGAGCCACACTGACATTTTTTTCTGGTATTGTGGCAATGAGTTCAGTCTAAATGGTTACGTTCAGTTTCCATGAGTTGTGATATTGTCGTCACTAATTATCAAAAGATGTTACCCTAAAACTGGACTCATTTCCCTTCTCTCCCAATAGCTTGTTAGTCAACGGGCAGCTGGTCTGGATTGAATCTGCTCATCCATAAATATACTGAGCTACCGGTTAATGCTGATATAACTTAATTTGCCCTGAAATTTTGCTGGGGATAAATTTTAACTTGGTGATGGGGGTTTCCATGACAACCAAATAATTAGCAAACAGTTCCTTGGTGTAGGACAGGCAGCTATTTTCAATCGGTAAATCACGAAGGGCAGTGGTGTAAATCTGGCCGTAAAATTTTATTTACAAAGATTCAATCAGCGATAGGAAGCGAATGGCAGGGCTAAAGTTGGGCAAGTTTCCTTGCTCTGCATGCCTCTGTTCACCTCGCAGGGGTTACAAATCCCTCCAAAAAAGTAATTAAAACCAAATCTGGTCACTCAATCCGCGACTGGGTTATATAAATGGAAATGCACATTTTGAACATAAGATCCTTCGGAATTGTGAAAAATTCCTAAATCAGGCTTTACGTGGGCATCTGAATTAAGAATTTTGCATAATTCTGAGTGATCTGAAATTTTAAAGCAAAATGGTCCTGTGTGCTTAAGACCGAGTGGAATTCCAGGCCTCACAGGGTTAAGTTTATGCTCCACTGTCAGTTATTAATGCCTTGTGATCTAATAGACTGAATTAATGTTCCAAGAGAAACAAGCCATCAATAATCACAGCTCTGCATTAGGAAGCCATTGATTCGAGCATCGGACAGACTTTATGTGATTATGTAAAAGTTCACCATGACCTTTCCACCAATATGAAGGCTGTTTCAAATGATCTTCAACCCTTGTTGTTCATATTCCAGTTGGAAAAACCCGGTCAATAAGACGGATTTAAAACAGATCCATAAAGGGAATTAAATTAAACATAAAATGGGATGGTTTCATTTCTCTTAAGCCTATCCTCAAAATGCTCACCATCGCATAAGAATGCCTCCTTCCGTAGGATTACTGCTTTTGTGGCAGAGTGCGCTGTTGGCAGAGCCCCGAGCTCACTAGTAACACTGACAAGCTGCGTTACGGAGTTGTCCCTGGGCACTGATTCCATTCCCAGTTAATGTACCCTTAATCTAATACTAAGCACTAAGCAAACTCTTAGCGATAGAAACATAGAAATTGTTTAGCTCAGGAGGCCACACGTCCCATTGTGGGGACGAGGGATCAGTGCCCGTAATCCTGTGATAGGCATCAATCAGACTCCGAACACACATCTAATAGAAGTCACTAGCTACGGTCCATGCCCCTGATTTAATCAGAGCTCAGTCTGAAAATGGCTTTGACCTGGAGTGCAAAGATTCCCAATCAGAAGGCCGAAATTCCACCCCGGTCTTAGCCTGTAAAACAGTTTCATCTTAAAGGCGCCTTTCACATCGGGAAGGGCCTTGGGACGTCCTCCCAACATTAACGGCGCTATTCAAATACAATGCGTTGTCGATAAAAGTGTAATATCACGCGCGTTGTGCAAATCTCTTCGATTCAGCCTTAATTTGAAAGCTGTTTTTCAAACCATTGTCCTTTTCCTAAACTTTTGAATCCCTTCATGTGTTTGGGCCTTGGAAACGGGGGGAGGGGGTAGAGGGGGTGTGGGCGGGGGAGATTGGATAGAAACTTAGCCAACAACAAAAAAAGAGACGGTCTGTTTCATATCGCAGAGGGTGACAGAGAAACAAACCGTGTGTCATCGGGCAGACATGAGGGTACAGAAGCAGCAAATAGAAAAGTTTTCAAAATAAAAAGTGCACAATGTGAGATTGTGCGAATTTCGCGCTTGACACACAGAGGACTTTTTATATCAATGTTTCTATTTGCGGCGCGAGATCCTGAATCCTGTGTGTAACTGAAACTTAAGAGGCAGCGGAGGAAAAGTCCTTGGAGCTACTGAGTGCAAGATACTATTTCACAATGTGTTATGTTAGACCGGTCGCCTAGCGACAATGACAGATTTATTTCGATTCTCTACATTTTAAACTATTCAAAAGGGCCACAGAATGGGTTGGTAGATTATCTGATTCGAGCTCAAGCGCAATCAATTTACGTGAAACCAAGTGGATAAGGAGTCCACCAACCCCCCAACTCCACCCCCCCCTACCCCACACACACACATACGCAAGACATGAGCTGACACTGCAAGCTAACACTCCAGTGTAGTCCTGGTACGAGAGGTGGAGCACTGCATTGTCGGAAGTGCTGTCCTTTGGATGCGACGTTAAACTGAGTTCCCATCTGCCTGCTCAAGCGGACCTTAAAAAAAAATCAATGACACTATTTGAAAAAGAGGTTTGACTATTTTCCTTAGGGGGGGGGGGGGGGGTGGGTGGGGGAAGGGGGAGGTAAGCGGGGTGTCCTCGGAGCTGAATTGGCTCCAAGGTGACATGCCTGGCTGTCAACACAATATCGGAACTGAGCCAGTCCTCTTGGATGGTCTCGGGCGTCCGTTTCCCGAGACTGTGGAAAAATACAGCCGCTACACTTTTGACAAGTTATTTCTGCAAAGTGCTTTCGGTGTGAGGTTATGGACGGGATAACAATACAAGCTCTTTCTTCCTCGCGTGAATCGTGCTGTCAAACCGAGCCACAGTTTCGGTGTATCCAACAACAGATTGTCTCACTGCGCCTGGTGTAGCCAAAGTGACAGCTCAAGCATACAACGCCAAGTCACAAGACAATGAGCTTTCTTCCTTACACTCCCCACGGTCTGACCTGCTGTTCAAATAATAGTGAGTGTAACATATCTTACTGAAGGGGGAGTGAAATCAGATCCCCTGCTTATTAAAATATTCAATGGTCCCCAGACAGGCAAAGAAGAGGCACTTTAATCAACGTCCAGTCTTATTGCAGGATCCTCTCTGTAAAATGAACCTTTTTTTTTCTCTCTCTCTCTCTCTCTCTCTCTCTCTCTCGCCTCGGCTGAAGCAGCATTAATAGCAGCCGACTGAAATTTCTCACGGACTTTTAGCCTGAAGTCCTTTGTCACTGGAAAATTCTTAAACTTAGTCTTAATTTGGCGGCTGTTTTTCTTCGCAGTCCTTTCGAAGACAATCAATTTCTTCAATTCAGTGTGTGCAATGAAGCCGTGAAGTGAATGATCAATTAATGTGGAGAATTGCTGGTCTGGACACTGGAAGGAAACCGCTTCTCTTTTTTNGAACCGGGGATCTTTAATGTCCACCCGAACAGGGAGATTCGGTTTAAAGTCTCATCCGAAAAACGACACCTCTTATCGATGGCGGATTAACAATGTCGCGATGGCTAAATACTGGCTAAGTCAGGAAATTTCCCGAGTGCTCCCCACAAATCCGCCACATGACCCGTTATTGATAAAATACAGCATACAGGGGCCCCACAAATCATTTTGGCGCTGGTCTACAAAGGGTTCATCTGGCCCTGCCTCTTATGGTCCAGCTCTTTCACTGGAGCCTCGAAACAGATCGATGGGAGGACAGAGAGAACACAGCGTCAAATCTATGTACAAGTCCATGCATCACAAATAGAGCTGACACCGTGGCCCAAGTTACCAAAAAAATATGATGGTTTCCATGCCCCCGGCGGCAGCTCAACTGAGTCTGACCAGAGTGTTTAGCCAACATCAAGTTGACAGTAATACACTTGTGCAACCAGCATACATTACAACTGCAAGGCTGCAAATTAATGGCATCAGCTCCAGCACCCCCACCAGTACCCGGAAAATTACTCCAAGCAATTGTATTTCCTTTGCCCTTTGCAATAGCTGGTACAACTCCAATTGATGCTCATTGGCATCGGCAGATAGTCAATATGAATGTCAGTCACTGGGCTCTTCTAAACCACCCACTGGGCTGTTGTGAACCAGTGACGAGGCTGTGGTCTTTGAGAATGGATGAAGAGCACAGGAATGTGATTAAGAGTAGATAGCTCCAGAGTGCAAGTCCAGAACAGGTACAATGGTCGAATGTCCTTCTTCCATGCTGCTCATTTTCAAATCCCTTCATGCCCTGGCACCTCCCTGCCTCTCCGACCTACTTACACCCCAACCCCCTACCCACTGCCTCCGCTCGACTGGCATGTCCCTCGTGCCCTCCGTTCCACCATCAATGGCCTACTCCCCCCAAACTCTGGAACACTCTTCCTCTATCCTTCCTCCTTGCCCCGTCCTTCGCCACCTTCAGATCGTGCTTGAAGATCTTCCTCTTGAACCGTGCCTATGGTCACCTCCCACTCTGCCTGGCTCCGCCATGGTCAAGTGCCCTGGGACCTATCCTGCGTGAGGGGAGCTGCGTGAATGAAAGTTGTCGTTGCGGTAAACTTTCCATGGTTCTATCAGGTAACCAGTGAAACTTCCCATTTGCTCTTCAATACATGCATTTGATGCTGTTGATACTTTTGACAAGCAAGTATCTTTGTTTCACCTTCTCTTACCTGGTGGGACCATTTTGGTGTTTAAATTTAAAATAGCGCAGAACTGTGGCGATATTTTACGTTCGATCCTAATTTGAAAACCGGTTCCTTTTTAAGAAATTCGAAAATTAAGAGCCGGATATCTGAATTTTCCACAGTTTTACATGATCTTAAATTTTAAGATAGCAATGAATTAAAAGACAGGGACGGATTCCAGATTCGACAGGCAGTTCAAGTTCAGAAGAGGAAAACTGATTGATTGGGGCAGCACTGATTTGTGTACTTTGCTCAGAGGGTGGTTGAGTGTCCAACAATGGTCTGCCCAGAAAAATTGCAGAGGCAGCTTGTGCCAGCAAATCAAAGACCAATTAGAGAACTCTTTGGTGAACAAATTGACTGTGGGATGTGAGAGATGGAATAATGCGTGATTTCGTTTTTACTGATCAGACTGTCTGTGATGGTCTTTGTTTTGGCCGACCACAAAATGCACAGTCACCCTACTTTACCCATGAAGCGCTTTGACGACGTCCTAATACAGCGCTATAACAATTGCAAGGATTATTATTATTACTTCCACGTTCCTGTGAGTGGAGTATAGGTTAGCAGCTGGAACAGCAGGGAGATGAAAACGGTCTTAAGAGGCTTCTGAACCACAGTGTGACCTGGATGGACCTAAAGGCCTTTTCTTTGCCCTGTCTCCATCGGCCCACTCTGTCCTGATTCGATCAGATCCCTGAGAGCTGGTTGCAGGCTTGCCCAATGCTCCCAGTCATCGCTGGTTTTCTATTACTCATTCCACTTAAGATTCTAATCTGATATTTTCATTTTGCTAATGGCCTCCTACAGTACACCATCTGTGTAACCCACATGAATTTATCATGCTTTTCAAATTCCATTTGAATGCATATAGACATATATATATGAATACATTAAAGGATCCTGCGCCGAGCCTGTGCCGTTGCACACGTAACAAAAACCGTCCTCGCGGCTGGACACGGAACATTTGTTCGCCCGCCCGACAAGCCTAATTCTGAAATGCCCGAGGGCAGATCGATACATTGGATCGTCGATTGACCCAACGCCAGCCAAAGGGGGAAATGGTAACAGGAGACTGACTACTTCAAGGTCAGGCTGACAGCCGAGGCTCCCGTGAAGCTGAGATAAAAAGGACTATTAAGTGGAAGACTTGAAATGGAACTATTTGGTTCTTTACGTCATTAAAAAAAATGCATAACCTTGTCCCCCTCTCCCCACCAGCCTCCCCCACGAGGTGCAATGGTGCGTCTCCAGTTTGTACTGACTTAGATGATCTGGGCCAGGGTGGCATCAGGAGCACTGCAATTGCCTGCACTGTCCTTGATCTCTATCCAGCGATGTCTACTGCCGTGGCTGCCATGAGGTTTATCAGGTGAGGACAGATCAGCTTTGGCTCCAATCCACCTCTACCTCTGTGGTTAGGTCACTTGCTGACGGACAAACTATCAAGGCCTGCACATGGCTTATGGCCATTTGGATGGTGACTGGAGGTGACTGATCACTGTAGAATTCTACCCCAATAAATATATAGAGGTTGCAACTTTAGGCAGTCAAATGGGAGGGAGAGGAGGAAATTGCCAAGGAGATGGGGGTGGGGTGGGGTGGGGGGAAATGAAGTTCTGAGTCTATTTGTGTGTCCCTTTGTGTCACTTCACATTGTCTTAGTTAATTAGCGAATGATTCTTTGTGATATCAGTGATATTGCCAGTGTGCTTTGCTGCTCACTTTATTGCACAGAGTTTTAATTTCCATGGGATGGAAAGAAAGTATTGAGGTGGAGGAGAGTGGTGCCCTCTCCCCCCCCCAACCCCACCCGCCTCCCCCACCCCTCCTCCCCACCGCCACCTCACCATTCACCACCACCCACCGATACACTGGGAAGTGTGAGGGCAAGAATCCCCATGTGAATGACTCACTCAGTTGGCCTACACCCAGGCAGCAGAACAGCGTGAAACCTCCTCCCTACCTATCTGTTTGCAATTTCAATCCGCCGGTGTAGTACACCACTTGTCTCTGCCGTCTGAAAGTGCACGTCAATGGCCTCTCTCGCGTGTAATCCTCTCTCCCGCCCACGCTCCCTCCTCGACTTTCACCCCCGTGTCAACTGGAAAGGCTTGGTTTTATGTTCTGCTTTCATTTTCAGGGCCGTTTGCATTCTCGTCAAACTGCTGTTTGTCGTCACAAGTGCCTCGGCATTCCGGTGAATGAGTTCAATGGGATTACAATGGGGCGAAATGAGCCAGGAAGGTTCACGGTGCACAGAGGCCGAGCTACAGGCAATCAACCCGAGGGAATAAACCAACAACATGTGGCATCTTGTGGAGTCCCTGTTCGTTCAGTGGTTAGAGCACTCGCCTCGCAAGCGAGAGACCTGGATTTGATTCCTGGGCAGAGGGCGAAACGTTGGGCAAGTTTCCTTACTCCACACGCCTCTGTTTACCCAGCAGTAAATTGGAACCCGGTTGTCAGTCAATTGGCGGATCGCTTTTCCGGGGGTAATAATTCCTTCCAAAAACAAAATTGGTCACTCAATCCATGACTGTTTGTGGGGACGCCGCTGTGCGCAATTGTCTGTGGCGTTTCGCCCACAAAATGTACAGTCAATTCACTTTACAGTATATTCTGTGAAGCGCTTTGAGACGTCGCGACGATGTGATAAGGCGCTACATCAAACGCAAGGATGAATACTACTATTATTATCTTTCATGTAACATGAACATTTCAAAGTATTTCATGATGATGATGGGGATTGCCTAGCCGAGAGGAGGGGTTTGAGGGGGGTTCTGATCAAGGCGTGGTAAAAAAGATCCATTTCACAAGGGTTTTGAAGCCAAGGAGAGAAGGCAAGAAGCGGAGGGATTGTAGGAGAGAACTCCTCAGAACAGGGACCGAGTGACTGTAGGCTCCACCACCGCTCATGGGACAGAAGAAGGGAAGAACGAGAGAAAGAAGAGGAAGGAAGGGCAAGATTCTGATCACGGCACAGTATAAATTGTAGCCGACTTTTTAAACCAGGTTCCTCCACTGTGACTACTGTTGATGTCTTTTCGATTGGTGTTCTACAACAAACAGAAGTAAAATAATCTGCCTGAAGACAAGAACCATTACATCCACCTGAGTGTCAACTGTGCTTTTCAGTGACAGTGGCATTGGTTTCATTCCCTGGGGAGCGAGACTGCACAGAGCGCTGAACTTTCACTTCCCTTCAATGAGTGCACGGCGGAGGGTTTCACTCCGAAACCACTCCCAAGTTCACAGCTTGAGGAGACGGTGCAGAGGAATTAAAGCAAAGATTAACAACAGGAGCCATCCACTGATTCCCTTAGGCAAGTGTCCTTACTCCCCACACAAGCCTCTGCTTTCCTAGCAATAAATAGCAACCCGGTTATAAGTCCGTTATCCATCAAAACAAAAATAAATTTAAAAAATTATAATTTGGTCACTCAATCCACGACTGTTTGTGAAACGCTGCTATGCGCAATCGGCTGTCGCGTTTCGTCCACAAAACACACAGCCACTACACTTTACAGCGTATCCTGCGAAGCACTTTGAGATGTCTCGAAGACGTGATAAAGTGCAATATCAAATGCAAGGCTTATTATTATTATTATTACCCAAGCCACGTGCCTCGACTGGAAACAAGCCACGAGGGGACAACAGAACGTAACAAACAGGAAGAAGGGTTTCATAACCACACGCACAGATGTAAACGGACATAAGAGATGATAAGGATAAGGATGATAAGAAAAGGATAAAGAATAGCAGTAAAAAAATAAGTTCAATTAAACTGGAATGATGGAGGCCGGAGCACGGATGAAGCTACAAGAAAAAGAAAGTAAGAGACGAAGAAAATATATACCAGTAATGAACAGAAGTAGACTACAAGTCAAAGAAGGTTATAGGGAAGGCTAGAAATTGAAGGAAACACAAAGACACTGCAAGATTTTCGGAACCACTGTAAACAAATGCTTACAAATCCTAACAAAAGGGTGAAAATTATGACATGTTATGTGTTAAAATCATCGCCTGTGTTGATTTTCACATTGTTGATGAATGCCAGCTGACAAGGTCAGTCGATCTCCAGAGATTGGTCGTGTGAGTTTGATATTTAGGGCCCGAAGCTTGGCTTCACTGAGATACCTTGAGTCAGGCAGATGGAAACGCAGATCTGAATCTGCTTGAGAGTCAGTGACCCTTTTATGGGACGATCAACAATTTCCATTCATGTTGCGTGTGTCACGGCGGGAGGACGTTCCAAAGCTCCGTGCCCAAGTGGCTGGGAGCCGGGGTTGTGGGGGGGGTGGGGGGGGGGGGGGGTGGCCGAGGAGGGGAGCAAAAACGTTCTGAAAATCCGCGGAAGGAAACGTTCAAACTCTTCGCGGAGCCTTACCGTGCACAAATTGGCTGCCAAATTCGCTGATGAATACAGTCACTACACTTCACAATAAAATCCTGTGAATCGCTTTGAGATATTTCAAGTTGCTTCACAAAACAAGATACGGCGCTATATTGAAATACAAGGATTATTTACTTATTTAGTTACTGAGCCATTGCAGATCAGGATTGCACCTCAGGTTCAATCCCTGAGTAGGGCACTTCCCAGAGCAAAAAGAAGAAAGTATTTCTTTACACAGAGGATGATTAACAGATGGAATGGTTTACCGGGAAGGGCAGTGCAGAGGCTGGGACGTGGGATTCATTTAAAAAAATACGACTGAAAGCTGTTGAGGCAAAATGGACGGGCAGGTTTTCTGGAAGAATAATTCACATAGTTTATAGCAATTTCTCTTGGGACATTGATTGTTGATGAGTTGGTTCACCTTAGCTGAAGCAGCAGTAAATAAATGGCGTTACATTTGGTGTTGGTGGCCTGAGGGGTTTGAGGGAAAGCGAGTCCTAGGTCCTACAGCTGATCTTTTCCAATAACCTCTACTGGAAGCTGTGCGAGTGCAGGTGTCACCTGACGAGAGGATATTACTATAATGATAATAATCCTTGCATTTGATACAGCGACTTATCATGTCTTCAAGATGTCTCAAAGCGCTTCATAGAATACACTGTAAAGTGAATTCTATATTTTGTGGGCGAAACGCGGCAGCCAACTGCGCACAGCAGCGTCCCCCAAACGGTCTTGGATCGAGTCACCAAATTATTATTTTTTTTAAGGGATTATTACCCCCCCCACACCCCCGGAAAACGATCCACCAATCGACTAGCAACCAGGTTTCTATTTACTGCTAGGTGAACAGAGGCGTGTGGAGTAAGGAAACTTGCCTAACGTTTTTATAACTTGGCTTTGATGTCATGAGCCATGAGCAAGTTTGACAAGCAGTGTTGAGGGGCCATTCTGAGGAAGTGTGACAGAGAGAAGAACCACTACATGAGTCAGGAGAATGTGGGTGGTGGGGGGTAACATTTCAAGTAAAGGAAAAGGAACTCACGCAATTCAAACCGGTGAAAAAACTTTTCTATAGGAACCAGTCAAATCGCTTCCTAGCTGATGCTTCAAACAAGGTACATTGAAAAGAGACGAAACAGTTGGGTCAAGTCCGAAATTCATTCATGAGGCAGAAGGAACAGTAGCTGACAAAACAGAGTTGACTATTGTGGTAGGGGAGGAGGAGGCGGGTGGGGAAAACACTGCGGTTTCTTGTAACACTAAACAGGGTACCAAACAGATCGAATCCAGATGCCACCTTGTGATAAACACCATTCTGGACTCCTCGTCTAAACGGATTATATAATGCAGAGTCAGCTACTGAACCCATCCTATTAGTCATCATGGCAAACAATGTTGGACACAATCTATCCAGGGCCATTGTTGAGTGGGGTTAGAAATGTCCCCTCACTGACACAGGCAAAGGGAGAGTTACTCATCAGTTGCAAAACCCCAACTTAGTTATACCATTGTGTCCGTCCCTGCGACCCCGGAATCACGCTATTCCTCCCTTTGCTTTCGCTGAGCCCGCCTGCTGCTTGTTTCAGCAACTGTTCTGCTCGCCGGCTCTCACAACACAGACACACCCACCCTCATACGCACAGAAGTCAAACTCTTAATATGTTTAAAATGTCATTATTGCCGCATTAATGGAGGCAATCTCAAAACAAGCTCTGACCAACTTAACGACAAACGACTTGTATCATTCCTGGGCTAGTTCAGAAGGTTGTCAGTTCAAGCCCCACGTTAGGGCTTGGGCTCACGGTTTAGGCTGACGTTCCAATCTTTAGGCTAAAAGAATTGATGCGTTACCTGTTTCTGGGGCTGTTTCTAGGGCTGTTTCTGGGGCTTCGCTATATTGCAAAATAATTGCTGTGTTTTCCTGCAAATACACACCGGACAACAATATCCCTATGAAGCATTTTGAGATTTTTGATGTTCTACTGTACGTGCTATTGTCAAGTGCAATTATTATTATTAAGATGGAATAATAGAGGGAGGTTTTCAAGATTGGAGCTGGATGAGAAAAATGAGCTGAACAGAACTCCTGAGGAGTACAGGCGACTGAACCAGTCGGATAGAAAAGCAGTGGAAAGGGTTACAGAAATTTCAGCGAACAGTGAGGGCAAGGGACAAGAGAGAACCATTAATACATAGTCAGAAAGACAAGAGTGTTCTGCCCCTGTCGACGCCCTCCCAAGGTGAAAGGCGCTTTACAAATGTAAATTTGTTGCTGCTTAATTGGCATTTTTCCCCAAAAAGTTACATTTAGAGACTTCAAAAGTGCGTTTACAGAGGTTGTGAAGAAGGAGCAGATTGGTGTGGAACGCTTCAGTCTGAAATAAATATTAATAATAACCTCTGCGCTCGTCACAGCTCCTTTAAAGTTGGGAGAATGGCTCGAAGAACTTCACAGGATATACTACAAAGTGTAGTGAGTGTGTATTTGCAGCCAAAGGCAGCAGCCAATTTACACACAGCAACAACGTCCCTCCAAAAACAGCCAAAAATCCAATCACCAATTTTACCCGGGGGATTGTTGGTCAGGACACCGGGAGAAACTCCCTTCTCTTTTCAAATAGTACCACGGGATCTTTAATGTCCACCTGAAAAGTCAAACGGGACTGTTTGGTCAGTTTAACCTCTCATCTGAAGGATGACACCTCCAATAATGCAGGGTTGCCCCAGGACTGCATTGGAATATCAGGCCAGACTATGCGCCCGATGCGGGACTTTAATCCACAACCTTCTGACTCAGAGCTCAGAGGTTGAGAGCAAACATTGAACCACAATGAGATTCCCCGATGTGAAGGACATCGAATGGCGAAGTATTGTATCTACCAAATCATGCGGAATAACATGGATTATTCACAGCTAGAACAAGATTCAAAATGCAAGGATTATTAATTAGAGGCTCAAAATTGCACCTCGCCTCCGCCTGTAGAGCCACCTTCTTACGCACCGTAAGGAACTTAACCAGAGGGTTAATTTGGAGGCTGCTTTTCTGCAGTTCTTAAAAATAGAACCAGCTTCCAAAATAAGAGTAATTGGAATCGGGGGAGAATTTACAAATGTATCCACAACTGCGCACACCTTAAACCTGTAAGACAAGATGTTTTTTTCAGGCTCGCGCTATGGGAAGCTCTGGCGTCCACTGTTTAATTGGCTTTGTTGAGATCGGGAGTTCAAAAGGCCTTGAAGGACATAACTACCTGAGAAAATGCCCACAACGTAAACTGTGGTTCCTTACCCCGAACCATGAGATTCTGTATCGGAGAGGATCTCAGGTCACGGTTGATGTCTGTCAGGTTAGTGTGACCTACAGGGGTTGTCTGGGAGAAAGCACGGTTTATGTTATGAGCACTTTTTCACACAGCAGTTGCCAGTTGGGCCGAGCAAATTTTCAACCCCAGCCTCCAGCATCACTCGGACTGGAAGGCCGTAATGTCTAACCAGCCGTGAAACCCGACTCATTCCATTGCCGATTTACAACAACAATTTGCATTTATTTAGCGCCCTTCCCGGGGGGGAGTGGGGGGGGGGGGAGCATCTCACAGTGCTGATTTACTGTCTCTTCTGTCACACGGTGCATCACATTGCACTCATTTACATTAAGATCCAACTGCTCTCCTCTCTCATAAAAACTTTCATCATGTCATTCGTGGCGTTCTGTTTAATTGCACCAGATTGTATTTTGAATGCTTTTGTGCTCCTTATATAATTCACCTGCCCACATAGTTTGGCGCCACCGGCGAATGTTAATTGCAACGCACAAAATTCTCTCCTCCAGGTTATTTATGACTAGTGTGAACAGCAGGGCACTCAGAACATATCCCTGAGCACGAACCTAGACACTAGCCCCCCCCCCAGATGGAGCTTTCTCCATTCCTCATCACCTTCTGTTTCCTATTGAAAAGTGTTTATTTTATGACTTGCGAGTAAGGAAATCGGCAACAGAGCCTTTACAAGACAAGATGTTACGTGATACAATTGCCACACAGAAAAACCCTTGGCAAGCTTTGTTTAATTCCCTGTGGCATTTTGTAAACTGAAGGCTCATTGGCATAGTTAATAAATTAACAGAGGCTGAGATAAATAACAGGAGGTGAGGGAGGGGGGGAAATCAGGATGTCAGTGTTCCTAATATGCATTCATTATTATAACTGGGGATAATTAAGAATTTTCGACTGAAAAGTGTCCGTAATGATGGGTTTGGGATTGCACACACCCTCTCCCAACCTGGCGAGAATGGTTTCTCCCTCAGGCTCCGCAGTCAAATTGGCTTCTGTTTCTTTTTCGCAAAAATGTTAGCCAAGAGAAAATATTTTGATTTCCAGCCGCGAGGCTAATATTTGGGGTCAGGCACAGTGATGTTATCTCTATATTCAGGGCAACACTACCCTCCTGGAAAGAGATCGGAGTTTCTCCTGGCCATTCAATCCTCCAGATAAACTGATCGCTCACCTCAGCCGCGAGTGGGGTTTTGAGGTACATGTTTTCTCGTACCACAAATAACAACCCTCTCCAGGAATCACCTGGGAAACACTTCAGGATGATTTGAAGGTTTAGGGGCTACATCGAATGTTCACATTTGACAAAGTGCCTTATCACGTCATTCAGACGTCTCAAAGCGCTTCGTAGAATATACTATAAAGTTAACTGACTGTATATTTCGGGTGGTGAAACACGGTAGCTAATTGCGCACAGCAGTGTCACACAAACAGTTATGGTTTGAGTGACCAAATTACTATTATGTTTATTTTTTTGAAGGGATCATTACCGGCGGAAAAACGAACTGTTAACCGACCAGCAACCGGGTTCCTACTTACTGCTAGGTGATCAGAGAAGCGTGGAGTAAATAAACTTGCCCAACGTTTCGCCCCCTGCCCGGGAATCAAACCCAGGTCCTTTTGCTTACGAGGCAAGTGCTCTAACCACTAAACTACAGGACACCACATGAACTATGCTGAACAGCTGGATAAAATAGGGCTCTCGAGCCTTGAAAAGAGGCACCTCAGAGGAGACCTTAAAAAGTTGAATTGATGCCTTATCACGTCTAGCTTGGTTTATGCCAGTTTACCGTGCCTGTGAGGGTTTATTCTGATTTTACGTCAGTTTATTGAACCAAAGAGGATCAGTGCTGTTTATGCTTCTCGACATAAGCACGCTATTTGGCTTAAAATTAAAAATAAAATAATCCTTGCATCCTTGCATTTGATATTAAATGTTTCACACCAGGAGGAGATCTCAAAATACCTCACAGGATTTACAGAAAAGCGTAGTGACTGTGGAGGCGAATATACTTTAGAAACTACATTCTGCTTTGAGGGAGAGTGGGGGTGTGGATTAAAATGGGATAAAATGAAAGTGACAAAACACCCTTTCACAATGACTGGCTTGTCAAAATAATTCTAGGAACAACATCTGTCTGATGATTTGCATAATAAATTAGACTGACAACAGAAAGTTTGCAAAAAAAACTTACTGGTTTTTGCTTGGCTCCTGATTCAGTGAGCTAAATCTGTCGATATTTAACCCTAGCAACCGAGCAACTGAGGCAAAACATTGAAGGCTGTTTTTATAAAAAGAGACGCTGAAAGAGTATTTGTTTAAATCTGCAGTTTCAAAAGACTGACGGATGCTTTCAATTTCTATTTATTCTAGTTATTACATCGGCGCTCAGATTCATTACTATGCTTTATTGTCAATTTCATAAAATAATAATGCTTCCATTTGATAAAGCACGTAACATGTTGAAACTTCTTAAAGTGCTTCGCAGGTTATTGCTGTCTAGTGTAGTGACTGTAGAAATTCTGCACAGGCCCACAAACAGCCATGAAGTGAATGTCCAAATTATTCAGAGGATGGATGGCAAGGACACCAGGAGAAACTCCTTTCTATTTTCAAATGGCGTCACGGGATCTTAAATTACCTCCCACAAAACATACAGTCAATTCACTTTACGGTACATTCTGTGAAGCGGTTTGAGACGTCTCGAAGATGTGATAAGGCGCTAAATCAAATGCAAGGATTATTATTATTATCTTTAATGTCCACCTGTGAATGACTGCAGCTTTGACAATGCAGTGCTAACACGTCCTGGTAGTGGATTAGAGCTAGTCCGAACTAAGAGGTCAAAGCCCCACCATAGAATTCGTACCCACAACCTTCTGACCCAGAGGCGAGAATGCTACCAACTGAGCCAAGCTGCTACATTGATTTCCGCAAGAGTCAGGCATTGTCGCAGCGTTAAAACTGAGAGCACTTTGCCATTGTTTGCACTCCAGAACTGTTCTGAATCTTTAACCAGTAGCCCATCAGAAATGAGTTCAGGTCAGCTCAGAAGATAGCAGCTAAGAGTAGATTGAGTCATCGAAAAGAGAGATAGATACTTGGTAAGTACGGATACAGCATAAAAATATGGAGATAAAACAGAGAAATGACTGTGGATGTTATGGGCGAAACGCAGCAGCCAATCGCCCTCAGCAGTGACCGACAAACGGTCAATAGATTCAGTGAGCAAATTTGGTTGACGGAGGCTTTTTTTGATCGAGATCAATGTTTGCCAATCACATATCTGCCGTCATCACGGCTTGGTAGGTGGCCAATCGCTCTCCAGATTGGAAAGCAGGAGTCTTAATGGAGGACACTCAAAGGGTCCTGAATGTATGGAGCTCACTTCCCCAAAGGGCTGTTGATGCTCAGTCCTTGAACATAGTCTGAGATAGATAGATTTCTTATTGCAAAAGGGATTAAGGGATACGGGGATAAGGCAGGGTCAGGTTATTAGCTGGAGTTAGATTAGAAGATCAGCCATGATTGAATGGCGGGGCAGGCTCGAAGGGTCGAATGGCCTACTCCTGCTCCTGCATGTTATGTTATGTTATGACATTTATTACTTGTGTCCCTCAGAGCTGGTGAAACTACGCTATCCACTTGGTACAGCTTCGATACCAATCCTCCGTTTGTTGTAAGTAAAACTAAAACAGGGCTTTGAAGAAACAGTTCAACCTTTGGCGAGGACGACGGTTAATAAGCGCCACCACGTCAGGCGTGATGGAAAAAAAGCTAACGAAATGCTTGCGACGCAGAGGGAGCAGAATTAAAGAACTAAATCGAATGCAAAACCACACTGTTAATCTTAGGAAGACCACTTCAATGGCGCGTGTGTCAACCAACCACTAGGGGGTGTTGGGCACAGAAGCAGCAACACGTGTGAACAGTTACATGGTTCCCCATTTAGGAAACATTCCAACAAGAGAAAAGCCAGGGATGAGAAAATGCCAATCCCTTCATTCAAAGTCCCTCGCTTTGCTGCTCTCATCTTGTTAAGTTTGTCTCTCCCTTAGGTTTGGTTAAGCGGGAGCGGGACTCTCAACTCTGGATCAAGCCTCGCAACTCGAGCTCAGTTTCGGCTGAAGCTCCAGTGCAGCACCGGTGCAGTGCAGTGTAGCGTCGTTGGAACAGTCCTGCTCCTTCGGATGAGATGTTAAACCGAGATTCTGTCTGTCTCGGATTAGATGGTAAACTGAGACGGTTTGATGGATTAGGTGGTTCTCTCTGCCTGCTCTTGGGTGTTTTAAAGCGCTCCAAGACACTACCCTTCTTGTACGGCACCATATAAATGCAGGTTTTTGCAGTTGGATGTTAACACTGTTAACACTCTACTGTTGTTCTGACTAACAATCCAGGATAATTGATATTTGGCTATTTGTAAGATCTTTATGTGTGCAAAACAGCTACAGCATTTATCTACAAAAACAGTTACTGGATTTGATAACAATTACTAACAAAGCATTCTGAGTTGTTTCAATGTCATAATTTCCTATAAAAACTCAAGTTCTAATCCACCCAATATATATCTAATTTCCTTACCATAGAATCATAGAATTATACAGCACAGAAAGAAACTATTCAGCCCCTCTTTGAAAAGAGCTATCCAAATCAATCCCACTCCCCCGCTCTCTCCCTGCAAACTTGCACACTGCAAATAATTATCTATTTCTCTCTTAAAAGTTGCTATCTAATCAGCTTCCACCATCCTTTCAGCAATGCATTCCAGATCCAAACAACTCGCTGTGTGAAAACATTTCTCCTCACCTCCCCTCTGTTTCTTTTAACAACTATTTTAAATCAGTGCCCTCGGGTTACCGACCCACCCGCCAGTGGAAATAGTTTCTCCTTGTTCACCCTATCGATTCCCCTTATAACTTTGAAGACTTCTATTAAGTCTTCTCTTAACCTTCTCTGCTCCAAGGAGAATATCCTAGCTTCTCTAGCCTCTCCTGATTTTATTCAGCAGAAGATTTCCCCCTGTTCTGCTGATCGAAAGCATTCTCTCTTGCCCTCTGGTATCTCCCTTACTGAAGAATTCCCACTCTCACCAAATTCCTTAACAGAATTCTCACTCTGTTCCACCTCACTCAGTTCCCTCCTCACGCTGCCAGGCTCTCTGCTCAAGCGAATGCCTAAATGTTTTTGGTCCACACACCTGGTAATCTGTTCCAAACTTTCATCACTCTGAGTGAAGAAGGTCTTCCTAATAACTTCACTTCGAAATTGATTTCCCATTTCTCGGTTTAGAACTTGGAAGTATTACTCCAAGTGTACTTTGTCGATACCATTTGAATTTACACGTACATTAATCAGCCCTAACCCTCTCCTCTGCCTTCTCTCCAGACTGCGGAGATGAAGCTTTTCCAGTCTTTACCAGTAGCTCCAACCTCTTTTAACCACACTAAAACAAAATGTAAGCGCACATGACAATGACCACTGTGAAGTGCTTTGGGTTGTTCTGAAACGATACATTGGTGTAAAAAGGATTTGTGTGTCCACAAAAGTGTGCTCAAGTAGGATCGTGAAGTGAAGACATCAGATATCATTTGATACCATCTGAACATCTCCCATCAGGAAACCGTATCCAATATCCACCTTCAACAAGCGGGCTACAGCTAATTGTGGCAGAACAAGTGAGTCGTGGGCAGTGCCCGGATGGTTGGCACATACGCACACAAATGATATCCTTAGAATTGGTAATGTATTTCGACAAGTGCAGCCAACAACACCCCCTTAGAAAGCCGGCTGAGCAGCAATCATCTGCTACGTGACTATCTTTGGGGAACAGATTGTTCGGGGAAGCCTTCGTTAGCAATAATTGACTGAATGTTGCCTGATCACTCCTTGGACCCTGACCCTTCAGATTGTCGGTGCCTCTGTTGACTGTAGACAACAGAGCTGATCTCACACAAGACGATTCGAAGCCTGTCCCACTGTAGAGTCACAGATATGGCCTTTTAAGTAAAGCTGAATACTTGGCTCTTCGTCTGTACCTGCAGTATTTGTCCACACCCACAACATTGCTCGCTTACCTATTTCACCCCCTCAGCAGCCTTCGGGCTAGATATTTCCAAGCTCTCATTGACAGCCTCTGCAAATCTGCCTTACATAAGCTCCAAATCATCCCCCAAAAAACTGCAGCCGTTTCCTCTCCCACAACAAGGTCTACATATCCATTAATACCATCGGCACCTAGTTCTGCGGTCTCCTTATTACCACAGCTAATTGACTTCCTCATTCTGATCATCAAATTTCTTCATGAATCTTTCCCTTATCTATCTCAGCAATCCCTAACAGTCCTATCTCTTCCCAAACCCTACACTTGATTCTTGTCCACTGCTTGTTCTTGACTCCCTCTGTCTTGCCATCTGTTTCTGAGCCTTCAGACCTCTAGACCCCTCTCCTGAAATCCCTTCATGTTATGCCTTTTCTCTCTGTCTTTATAAACATCCAAACATCCTCTCTTGTTGACATGGCCTTTAGTCAATACCCTTAAATTCCTGTCTCTCAGTGATTTCTATAGTGTGTACCGCTTTCAAACATTCAACCTAAATGAAAGGCACTACATAAGTTCAGGTTGTTGATAAAAATCCCTGCGCACCGGATTAAATCATTGGAGATGCTTTGAGATACTCTTGATAAGATGAGGATGTTATATTGAATGTATAATTATTTTATATATATATGTATGATTTACTGTATATAATATATCAAATAATTATTTAATATGACGCTCTCATCATACCACAGGTATCTTAAACTATCTCAACAATTGAAACACTACCGGAGGAGTTAAACAACAAAAACAACTTGCAATATTATATAGCACCCTTCACGTAGGATAATGTCTTGGGACTTTTGCTCGGAGAAACTGGAGGGGCAAAGGGGAGCTGTTTTAAAACCCACTTCCCATTGTTGCCCTACATTTAAAGAGACAGGTATGTTGGTTTGATGGATTTACCTGCCTCGCTCACAGCTGCGACCTAGATTTAGCGTTGCCATTGTATCCGAGGTACGAACCCTGTGTGTTTGTTTTAAAGAGTGCGGCCGCAGCCGAAAAGGACAATGATCTCCGCAATCGCAGCCTCGTGCCTTTAATTGAATCTCGCACGAATCTCGCTGAAGTTCGCCGTTGCTGCCACTGATTGCAAATCCTTAAATGAAACCCCTTATCGCGCCGTCAAAGGAAACGCAATGCAATGCACAACATCGAGATCTTACATAAGGGTCACATGTGGCGGAGCTATGGAAGTTAAACGACTCAAAGTGCCCTTGTACTGCTGTTGAAAAGGCACCATAATTCAATCTGACTAGAGCGGCACTGTGAAATCTCAGATGAAAAGAATAATTTCTGGTATGTGGGGCTGGGGGTGGTGGGCCTGGGGAGGTGGGTGGGGGGTGGCGGAGGAGAGATACATACATCATCTCTGTAGGTCTCCCATCTCCCTGTAAATATATAACACAACAGAGTCTTTGGGCAAATCAGACGGCAAAGTTCTAATTCCTATAACCTCTCGGCCTTGACGCAATAACTGCAAAAATCAGCTGATTGCAAACGGGACCAGACCACAGTGTCTGCTTGCAGCCGTTCAGAGATACAGGCCTGCCTGTGCCTGTGCCTGACAGCTCACAGAAGAGGGAGAAGACAGGCCAGGAAAGAACGAAAGGAAACTAGAGAGAATGGGAAGGGGGAAAAGAGAGACAGACTGTGAGTGGCAAAAGATGGAGCGCTGAGAAAAATAATAGTAATAATACTGTGCGTTTATGCAACCGCACCTTGTTATAATCTGGTGGTTTGGTTCAATCGGTCCTCATGTTATAACGATGCCTCATGGAACATTGGTTGTCACTGACTTTATTTCCTGCGCTCTGCAAGCTGCGCGCTAAAGGAGGGGCGCCGTCCTTTGGTTGCGACCTTAAGCCAAGGTCCCGTCTGCCCGTTCAAATGGACGTTAAAGAACTCACGGTGCTGTTGGAAAAGAGAAAGGAGTTTCTCCCAGTGCCCTGCCAACAATCACCCCAATAAAACTGGTCATTCCCTCCATGGCTATTTTGTTTGTGGGACATTGTTGTATGTAAATTGGTTGCCATGTTCACCTACAAATGACACAGTCACGACACTTGAGGTATATCCTGTGTACAGTACATCGGTTTGAGACATTCTCCTGACATGATAAGCAATGTAGCGAATGTAAGGATTAGTATTATTATTACTACTACACACAGGAAGCCCTTGACATCACGTCCTGTATCCTTTCCATAGCTTTGACATTGCAAAGTGATGCAATCTAAAAAGAGAGGAATAGGCATTGGTTTATTTCCTTAAACAAATTGGTTTTTTAGAAAGAAAAAAAGAACACACACCAGCAGCTCAAAACACAGCCCAGGGGGTGTCAAAGGTGAAGAGCATTAGTCATAAATCTTCAATAAATCTCCCAAGAATATGGGGAAAGAGCAGGGGAGTGGGACTGATTGGGCAGCTCTTCCAAACAGCCGGCACAGGCCCAATGAGCTGAATGGCCTCTTTCTGTGCTGTAATATTTTATGATTCTAATGAATACTCCAGTGTGTGCAAGATAAGATCGTTTGCTTCTGATAATTAGCAACAGTGCAGCAAGTAGCTCAATTTTCATTTAATACCTTGGGATTGAAGCACGAGGCAGTGGCAAAATCCGCACTGCTCTGTGTTCTGATATGACTCTCTCGCTCAAAATGCTCAGCCCCAGGCATTTTAATGCATCCAACCCGCCTCCTACTGTGGTTTCGATTTTTATTTATAAATGCCGTGTCAATTCAGAACCTGCTTTCATCACAGGTGTGAGGAGTCGATGCAAAAAGAGAATGTGCATCGTTGCTCAGAGAATCAGTGATTTTGACTGCTCCAAGGTCACGGGGGAAATTAGGTAAAATAATGAAAGCAGCTACAGTTTGCCTCGAATGCATCCGTGCTAACTATCAGCCTGTCCTCAGTTGGTAGAACTCTCACCTCTGAGAGTTTAATTGGGAACATTCCCGATTCCTATCCTGCTATTAATAATCCTTGCATTTGATAAAGCGCCTTATCACGTCTTTGAGACGACTCAAAGCGCTTCACAGAATACACTGCAAAGTGAAACGACTGTAGTATTTTGTGGGCGAAACACCGCAGCCAATTGCGCACAGCAGCGTCCCCACAAGCAGCCGGGGATTGAAGTGACCAATTTATTATTTTTTTTGGAGCAACTATTACCCCCGGAAAAGCGATTCACCAATCGACTAACAACCGGGCTCCTAGTTATTGCTGGATAAAAGAGGCGCGTGGGGTAAGGAAACTTGCCCAACGTTTCACCCTGCCCGGGAATCGAACCCAGGTCCTCTTGCTTGCGAGGCGAGTGCCCCTTAACCACTGTGCTACAGTGGCAGCGATCACAGGGAACAGATACTATCTGCGATCCGTCTGCATGTGCGTGCCTGGAAGGCGTGGCAACGTCTGCTGGTCTGATTGCTCCGACCCTCGGGCTTTGCACAATCGAGTCAGGTCTCCTGGACACAAAAGCCAATAAGACGGGGAAAAGCAGCCAAATACTCGCTGCTTCCTGAGGGAGGCAGACCTGCCTGTGAAGACAGCGTACAAGTGTACAAGCTGCATCGCATTAGCTTCAAAATGCAGATTAAATGTTCAGAATTTTTCCAAGACGGTCTTAGATTTTTAAAACGACCGTGTTAAAGGCTGCAGCCACGAGAGGATTCCAGCCCTTGGGTTCTTCAGGAAAAGTTACATTGTTTTCCTTCTCCGCCAGATATCCACGGCACCGGTAGAAACAGCCGTTGGAGATCAAATTTTCGCACGTATGCAGCGAAGTCCCTGTATGTGTGATTAAGAGTATTTACAGCCAGGAAACTGTAGCCAGAGTTTATTGAATTATTCCATGTGGGTCACTTGCCAGCAACTTAACAATCGTTTCACTTAATCCATCCAGCGATTACCATTGAGACCAGTGCTCTTCGTGGTAGGTCTGTCTCGCTCCTCGGGTCGCTTTCTGAAGAGGAGAACGCTGCCCAGTAAGCCGGTAAACAACAGTAAACAGTAAACAGGCCTCAGACGCAAAATAAGTCTTTGAAATAACCTGCACCATTCCGCACACGTCCGATTCGTGTCGAGCGGAGGCTGAGCGCTCCCATGCAGAGAGAAGTTGAGATAAAAATATGGAATCATAGTCCCTTCCACTCCTTTAATTGGTAAACAGTCATGGGGGGTGGGGGTGGGAGGTGGGCGGCGGCGGGGGGTGCAATCTTACCATATTACCATATGGTTTAGCCTCGCTCGGTTGGTAGCATTCTTGCCCTGAGTCACGAGGTTAGGGGGTTTCAAGCCTTAGGTCAGGATTTCAAACTGTTCCAGTACCGGTGGACACGGCAATACAGGGCTGAGGGGTGTCCTGCATTGTTGGAGGTGCTATCCTTTGGATGAGATGTTGAGGTGGACTTTGAAGTTCCCATGGCACGACTTGAAAAGAGAAAGAGAGTTTCTCTCTCTCCCTCCCTATGTTCTGGCCAGCAAATCCTCCAAATAAAATTCGTGACTCAGTACACTGCTGTCTGGCGGATGCTGCTGTGTGCAAATTCACACACTGTCGCAAGCACATTACTGAAATAAAATCCTGGGAAACGCTTTGTGACGTCTCTAAGGGGTGGTGGGGGGGGGGGGGGCGGAGGTGGGTGGGGGTCGGAGAAAGAGGGCAGCAGCAAGAGAGGAAAAGGCAGCTTTTTCCTTCTTTTTTTTTAAAAAAAGAATATTCGAAACTCTTTTAACATACGTCGGAAAAACGAACCGGTCCTGATGCAACAGTAATCACGCCAGACAATAGCTGCCACTGTTAACAGTTCAAACGGCAATAAAGGGCAAGTGTGTAGGAAGATATTTGTTCAGGACTTAGTTACTGTTAAATTGTGTAAGAGAACTCGAAGAGTGCCAAAAACCCGCAGCACAAAAGAAGATGTATTGAAATTACAAAGCAACCCTGCCCGCTGAACGGAATACATTCATTCGGAAAAACAAACGCAAAGCACTCAACAGCAACAATAGCCTTCGGTCACATTGTTCGATTGTGCGTACTCAGCAGGTTGTTTTTTTTTAACCCATTTGATCAAAATAGAAGCCGTGGATACTTCAAGCCTACAGCGCTCTCGGTTATCTTACGGTGCTATTTTTTTTTCTTTCCGAGCGGTAAATGAGACGGTTTCAGCTCCCGAGTCGGGGCTTGAACTCACAATCCACGCTGAAACGCCAATGGGTCCTGGGAGGAGCTACCGGGTTATCCTTCGGACGGGATGTTGAAACGAGGTACCGCTCAGCGGTCTCCGGTCTGCTTCACGTCGCTCCGCCTCGCCCCCCCCACCCGCCCCACCATTGGGCGGGCGGGCCTTCAGCCACTCTGCCCCCACCCTCTGGAACTCCATCCCACAGTCCCTCCGCCTCGCCCTCTCCCCCTTCAAGACCCGTCTCAAGATCCTCCTCTTCCACCGTGCCTTCGGTCGCCCTCCTACCCCTTCCTGCCCCCACCACCCTCCCCGATCCCCACCTCCAGCTCGGGTCCGAAACACTGATTGTCCAGCGCCTTCGGATGTCCTCCCAACGCGAAAGGCGCTTTACACGTGGAATTTTCTTCTTCTTGTTGATTTCCTGTTTTCGGGTGGATATTAAAGGTCCCCCGACACTATTCCAAAACAGGAGAGTTTTTCCTGGTGTCCTGGTCAACGTTCCTCCATTTAAATTGGTTGTTCACCTCGCGGCTTGATTGTGGGACCTTACTGTTGACAAAAATGATTGCCATTTGCCTGCACTTGACAGGTCATAAAAATAAGGCACTCCGGGAAGGGTGCAACGTGATACAGTGCTAGAAAAAGCAATTTTCTAACAAACGATTCACCAGTTCGACTTTCTGTGAATCATGTGCCAGTGTCATTCCGCACTGACTGTAGCTTTTCACAGCGCTCATTCAGAGTCAGTTTTGAGATGAATTTAAACCATCTGGTTGTTCATTTCTTCCTTTTGTCGAAAACCTGCCAAAGACTCTTTAAAAAGCGAGTAAAAAGGCTGTAATTTAACCTCGAAGTTCAGAGGGACAGCCGTAAACCACTTGCACTTAACTCTCAGAGTTTATGATCACATCTAGACTCCCAGGTTTAATTTAATGCTCCTTTCGGACCTTTTATAATTCTATGTACATTCAGGATACATTACAAATTAGAACAATGAATACTATCAAGGCCTTTCGTACACGGACTCACCTATTTTACCAGTAAATCATGTCCTGTTGATTTTGTTGTGACTCATTCCATTGTAAGCTTTGAGCTCATAGCCTTCGGCTGACAAGCCAAAGCACTGTCAATGGTGCTGTCCTTCAGATGAGATGCTAAACCGAGGTATCGAGTTCCTCCTGGTGTCCTGGCCAACAATCCACCGAATAAAATTGGTCTTTCACTTTCGTGGCTTTTTGTGGGTCATTGCTGTGCGCAGAATTGTCTGCTACATATGCCTACAAATACACAGTCACTACGCTTTACAGTAAAATCCTTTGAAGCGCTTTGAGACATCTTTACAATGATAATCCTTGTAATAATAATCCTTGCATTCGATATAGCGCTTTATCACAATTTTGAGACGACACAAGGTCAGATGGAGAATATTATTAGAACTATTATTATTATTATTATGATTATTATAACTAAAGATGCCTTTACACAGCAAAAGTAAAGGTTTGCAATCATATACCCTCTTAATCCCTGCTCCTCCTCCTTGTCCTGATGGCATTGACTTTTGTTGGGTACTAATCCATGGGCTGCATCTGATACCTCAACCGAATGGCCATTCTCCATGTGTGAACTTGGAACTGGCAATTGCGATCAAGGAAGTGTCCTACAAACCATTTTTTTTAAGGGATTATTACCGCTGAAAAGCAATCCGACAATCGACTAACATCCGTGTTCCTACCTTCCTGCTCGTGAAACAGAGGTGTGTGGAGTTCGGAAACGTGCTTAAAGTTTCGCCCCCTGCCCGGGAATCAACTCGCTTGCGAGGCGAGCTCTCTAACCACTAAGCTACAGGACTCCATGGAGTCCTTGCGCTAGGATTGTTCAATCAAAAGTTCCGTGCACATAATTAGACAGTTTAAGGCTGGCCACAGAGCCCAAAGTCTCTGCCACAACTTGCTCTGGCTCAGACTCCTGAGCCTTGCTGCTGCTCTCTTGCTTGGTCGACTTCAACCCTATGTAAAGAAGATTAAGGCAATTTCAATGAAAACATATTTCCGAGTATTTTCACCGGGGTTTGTGATTTATGCCTGTTGCTACCGTGATAGTCTCGGCCACAAAATACAGTCAATTTACTTTCCAGTATAATTCAATGAATCGCTTTGAGACGGTTTCGAAGACGTGATAAGGCGCTGTATCAGCAAGTATTATTATTATTATATGTACAGTGCTGCTGAAAACCACAACGAAGAGATCATGAACCACTTATTTGTGGCGCTGCTTTGAACACAGCGGAGACTTTGAAAACCGTTTTTCCTCCATTCTATTGCCTCAGCCCTCAACGCCACACACTCCAGACCCTAATCTCCACCATTCCTTCCCACTCCCAAATAGCTGAGAAGTTCATAAAAACACTGTTTACGGCACAGAAGGAGGTCATTCAGACCATCATGTCTCTGCTGGCGATAATTCCCCGATGACAATGTTCCACGTTCCTTGGCCCTCGCTCCCTCCCTTGCTCCATCGAGGCATGTCTCAAGGCCCTCCTCTTCCACCGTGCCTTCGGCCAACCACCTACTCTCCCTTCCCTCAATTATTGAGGGTGGGGGTGGGGGGGGAGGGGGGAGGAATCGGGATCGAGGAAGGCGGAGGGACTAAAAAGGTGCTGCTCGGGCAAGCAATAATTTTAGTGGTTCCTGTGTGTTGGAAAAAGAACCTCACAATGTAATAATAATAATAATAATCCTTGCATTGGATTTTGAGTCTTATCACGGCTTTGAGACGTCTCAAAGCGCTTCACAGAATATACTGCCCAGTGTATATTGGGCAAAATGTGGCAGCCAATTGCACACAGGAGTGAGCCACAAACAGTCGTGGATTGAGTGACCACATTATTATTATTATTACTTTAAGGGGTTATTAGCCCCAGAAATGTGATCTGCCAATCGACTAACAACCGGGTTCCTATTCAGTGCTCTGCACTTTATCTGCCCAATCCTTCAATTTCAGGGTTAAATCCAAGCATCAATTCATTAAATCACCTCAACCTCAAGATAAATATAAAGAGCAAAACTGATGCTCTGTTTAGTTCTCACCCCTGACGTCACTAGTTCACCCTCAATAAATAATGCGCTGTGAAGTGCGGCAAGATATTCTGTGGTAGACAGCCAATTCTATTCACTGTGTTCGTCCTTTAAATCAATTCACTGATTTGAAACAGCAAACGCAATCGTTCTGTGGTATTTAATTATCACACAGCAGCATCATGGTAAAAGTTTGAGCATGCTTATATACAGTGGTGTACGGTAATCAATAGCTGTGCAGTTATCCATTATCCACAAAGCCCTGTAGGAAAATGCATGCGCGGTTGTGGACATGGGGTTGTTAACAGGAACCAGGTGTGGCTGTGATGTCAAATACCCCGCTGACACTCACTGCCAAGGATCACTTATGAAGCATGAATGATGTACTGAATGGTTCCTTTGCCCCCTTGAAACCAGAGCCAAGTCGAAGGGAAAATGAGCCAAAACTGCTTTCGGAGACAAAGGGTTGGGAGAAATTTGTGGCAGAAATGTGTCGAGAGAAAAACCTTTCAATATCTTGAGTCAACGCATTGCAAGATGCCACTCCTAGCTGATTCCCCTTGCTCCGGCTATTGTGAGAATGAGAAAAATCATGAATAGATTGCACCGCTCCTCTCAAATCACTTAAACTGGGTCATCCCACTGGGAAAGTATCAAAAGACTCTGACAACCACACCAAGTAGCACTTGTGTTGTGCATTGGTTTGAAAACAAGACCCTTTTACTTCCAGCATTGAAGAATACGTACTTAGACACTCGATTGGCACATTCGTATAACACAGGAGGAGGGGAAAGGGAACGTTACCTTAAATGAACCAAAAAAAAGGATGACTGAAAAAGGTTGGATTTCTTTTAACTGTTGATGTCAAACGACTTGCACTGCAAACAACTGAAAGAACCTTTACAATGAATGCAACAGTTTGAAACGCTGAGAAATGAATCACTCCTTTCATACACCTGATGTGGTATTGTACAATTATCAAACATAAATCGATGTTTATGCGCTGACAATGTGGAAATATGTTTTCGGGAGAGTAGCAGCACCAGCTGCTGATGGGCTAATGTACTGTAGTTGAATGGGAAAAGTTGGAAATGAAAAGGACAAATGGGATAGTGCTTGAGCTGCAAAGCGAATAGATCAGAGAGGCCAACAAGGTGCGAGCAAGTGCAGAATTGGAACACAAGGTTACCTTCGCTTGATGACCCAGAGAGATCTATGACAACGTACACCCTTCCTTCTGGCTCCAGGTCTATCTGCAATTGCAAAAACAAAAGCACAGATTAAACCTAGTTCAGTCTCACATATAACTGATGATTTATAACGGGTGGGACAAAGGGAACAATGTTCAAAGCAATTCTCAAATGAGCCTCAACTTTGGTTCATCTCTTTTTGTAGCGATCGCCAACACACTGGGAATGATGTGTGGCGCTATTCAAGAAAAGGGATAATAATAATCCTTGCAATTTGATATAGCGCCTCGTCGCGTCTTCGAGACGTCTCAAGGTGCCTCGCAGAACACACTTGAACAAAACGTGGAATCTAATATTCCTGTATCTATCCAAGGTTTTATAAAATCTTCCCCATTTTGTAGCCAAGATGCCTATATTATATTCCTGATTCACTTGGGTTACAAAGGCGATTAGAAAGTATTTGCAAACTGTTTTATGCACGCAGCAAATGAGACCTCAGTGCAGACTGATCTCAGAGCACATGGTAACTGGGTGAAGTGCTGCAGCAGTTGTACAAGAGGTTGAGGATTGTCAGTGCTCTGAATTTCATGGGTCTGGAAATAGCAGCACTCGGGTTCTGAGCAGCAGCATATAGCAATGAACAGGCTCTGAGCTGCTTGAGACTGGATATAACAGCAGAAGGCTCAGGGCTGTACAGGTCTGGATAGAGTACAATATATTCCAAATTAAACATACAAATAATAGATAATTCTATCACATTGTAGGACCTAAAACATCAAAATGGTCCACAGATAATTGTTTCCAAGTATAGTGACTGCTTTCGTACTCAAACATGGCAGTTATTTTACTCAGAGCAGGGACCAACAAATAGCCAAAAGGTCAAGAACCAATTTTATCTGGAGAGGTGTTGGCCAGGACACTGGGGGGAAAAAAAACACTCCAGTGAATCTTTTTCAATGGTCTCAATGATATCTTTAATGTCCACCTGAGCAATCAGATGGGACCTTTCATCCAAATGATGACACCTCTAGGAATTCAATACTCTCCCAGCAGCGCACTGGAATGTCAGCCTGGACTGTGAGCTCAAGTCCAGAACCAACAACTTCCAAACCCAAGGGTGAGAACGCTGCCAATTGAGCCAAGCTGCCACAGAAATACAAGATGATAAGGTGCAGCTCACGTTACAAAGAGTCATGAGTCATTTACAAAGAATGTGTAGCACGGAAATGGGCCCAAACATTCCATGCCAGTGTTTATACTGTTCTCACCCATTCCTTATTCCCTCCCATTCTCATTGCAGACTTCCCCAACCAATGGAAATAGCCTATTTATGTCAATTTTATGGAACCCTTTTATAATTTTAAACACCTCTATCAGACCCCCCCCCCCCTTAAACATCTCTTCTCTAGCAAGCAAAGACCTGATCAATGCAATCTATCCTGATAGTAGTAGCCCGCCAGCCTTGGTAATGCACTCGTAAGCCTATACTGTACTCTTTCCATCGCTGCTTTGTCCTTCCTATAGCGCGGAGACCAAAATTGGGCACAATACTCCAAATGTGGTCTGACCAAGGTTTTGTATAAATTCATCCCTTGAACTCCCACCCATTTGGTGGGATCAAGAGACGTTTACATTTATTCAGTTTCAATAGGATCAGCAAATATTAAAAATATAATCAGTCCGATAAAGTGCAGTAGACGATTACTAACACATCTGGCAAGGCCACCTCTGGTACTTCATTAATAATCACTTTGGCACACACTGTGCTGTCTCTTCTGATTAGAGAGGAGAAAGACCAGCCATTCCTGTCACCAAGAGTCTTTATCACTGACCCCGACAAGGAATTGCTCTCCACTAATGTAAAATATTTCAAATATTTTGTCCTCAGGATAGGAATGTTTCTAGGCTGGGTCCAAGTTTTGTCACACAGCAGGAATCAGAAATATATGGAGGGTTTAATGTGTGGGTTGGGCCCACAGCCCACAGGCATTTTGCCAAGCCCACATTTGAAACCCCAATGTGTACTTAATTATAATAATCCTTGCATTTGATATGCCTTGTCATGTCGTCGAGACGTCTCAAAGGGCTTCAGAAGACTTAACTGTGAAGAGTATTGACTGTATATGGGGCAAACATGGCAGCCAATTTGCACACAGGAATGTCCCACAAACCAGCCATAAAGTGAATGACCAATTTTATCTGGGGGAACAGTCAGCCAGGAAACGAGGAGAAACTCCCTCCTCTTTTCGAATAGTGCCGCGGTATCTTCAACGTCCGCCTGAACAAGAAGGCAGGATGTCGGTTTATCATCTCTTCCAAAGGACATCATCTCCAACAATGCAGCACTGAATTAAGCTCAAATCTCTGGTTCTGTGGTTCTAAATCCAGACATGGGTCTTGAACCCACAACCTTCTGACTCGGGGGTGAGAGTGCTACAAACTGGGCTAGGCTGGCACCTACTTCCAACAACTAAACAGTGATTAAAGCCGTAATGAATGTCGTAGCCCAGTTCTGTACATCAATTGCTTTGTATAATTTAAGTATGAGTTACTGCTCTCCAAGGTGGCTCTCTTGCTAACGTCACTGGATGCTGTGACACTGACCCAGAATATCAGATTTCTGGAGTAATCCAAGCGGGAGGTGACGAGGAGTATAGATAAGGAAAAGGAGAGGGCCAAGGATGGAGCCCTGGGGTACCCTGGGTGGGGGCGGAAGGAGAAACCATTTGCTGAGATGAAATGGAGGCGGTTGGTTAAGTAGGACTCAATAAGGGCTAAATAAGTGCAGGTTGAAGATCTCATGACAAAGCTCATCTCAACTGAGTGCTTCTCCACCCACAGGAGTGTTGTAAGAACGATCCTCAACAGCTGTGTGATTATTTCTCCTTCCAACTCTCAGAAATTTGTTGCTTACCCCCTTTCACATACAACTCCTCCACTACCCCCTTTTTTACCCTCTCCTGTCTCACACTCCTCCCTCCGTCCTTCCCTCCCTCCCGCTTGCTTACAGATACACAATGGCTACATCTGCCCACAATTCCCTGTAAATCTTAGCGCTCCAAGACACCACCGCATGTGAAGGGCACTACACAAATGCAAGTTGTTGTTGTTGTAACGCACTTTGAAACATGTAGACATTGTAGGCTCAGTATCAAATAGAAAGATCATTATTTATTCCACCCCAGGCATTTTTCTATTTCCCATACTCATTTCCTCGCTCACTCGTCCATCTAACACTCTCCTGTCTCGCACACCCGCCCCTTCGCTCCTCTCTAATTCTTCGACCCCGACACTCCTTCACGCATCGATCTCTACCTCTCCCACTCCCTCCTCATGTGCTGCCACACAAACGATAACACCAAAGGCTCAGTCGGTCACACTTGGGGCAGGAACAAATCCCAGTGATCAGTGACAGCACAGCTGGAGTTCTGTGGTGCAGAAATTTGTTTGCTAATGTGCACAGAGCAAACAAATGAAATCAAATTCTATCTCCCGCCAGGCGCAATCTGACTTGTTCCCCGTCTGCACAGGAAACCATTTAAAAACTTGTCAAATGATCTGAACCTCTGATCTACCACAGGGAACGTGCACACAAACACAACACAGGCACATAGAGACGTAATGCGTACACTGTGACGTGAATCGACTGTACATTTTGTGGGCGAAACACGGCAGCCAATTGCGTCCAGCAGCGTCCCACAAAAAAGTCGTGGATTGAGTGACCAATTTTTTTTTTTTGAAGGGATTATTATCCCCTGAAAAGCGATCCGCCAATCGACTAACAACCGGGTACCTACTTACTGCTTGGTAGTACAGCGCCTTGGGACGTCCTCCCGACGTGAAAGGCGCTCTATAAATGGAATCTTGTTGTTGTTGTTGTTGGTAAACAGAGGCGTGTGAAGTAAGGGAAACTTGCCCAACTTTTCACCCCGCCGGGAATCGAACCCAGGTCTCTCGCTTGCGAGGCGAGTGCTCTAACCACTGAGCTACAGGACTCCACACATACACACACACACACAGATACACACACACACACACAGGTTTTCACTTTCAATCTGCCTATGAATAGCTGAATGTATTACTAACCCTTCTCAGATATCACAAGATGTTTTGGTGTTAAAAGGGTTAAAACACTGAGATTTATAACTGAAAGCAACTGCATTTCTGCAATCAGCTTTAAGATTAAAGTTGGTTTGTGTTTCATTTTCCAACTTATTTTTCTCCCTGCTGGCTCTTTGCCATCTTCCTATGCCCTTAGTACAACACAATGCAGGAACTCAAGAGCATGGGGGTCGGTAGATTGTACAGAACAGTATAAAATTACATTTGTATAGCGCCTTTCGCGTCGGGAGGACGTCCTAAATTGTTGGAATTGCAGTATTAGGAGCAGGAACCGTGGCTGATTCATTCCTCTCCCTATCCTCGGGGTGTGAGACCAATGGTAACATTGCAACTGCTGTGTTGAGTGAGCACAGAACAGGCCAGGATTGGAACCTGTAAACTTCTGGGAAGCAATGTTGTACTTAGCGATACTTGTTTTATCCAATAGGTTATCAGAAGAACCAAGAGTCTCTTTTAATATATTGGGAGCGAGGTGAGCAGTGACGGTCTAGCTACAATCCATTAACCTCCGACCCAAGCTGCCTGACTAAATTAAACGGCATGCATGCACTGAACGGCAAAAGGAAGAGACAACCTGCATTTTTTTTTAAGCGCCTGAATTAAACGGAAAATCTCAAAGTGTTTTACATTAACTATGTCAAGCGAAGTGACTGCTTTTTCTTGTCGGCACTTTGGCAGAAATTTTGCACACCACGAGGATCCACAATGAGCTATGAAGTGAATGATCATTTTGTCGGGAGGATGGCTGGCCAGAGAACCTGAGGGACACATTCCTCCCTCTTCAAACAGTGTCACAATATTTTTAATGTCCCCCTGAAGAACAATAATAACCCTCGTGTTTTGATACGGCGCCTTGTCACGTCTTCGAGACGTCTCAAAGCGCTTCATATATACTGTAAAGTGAATTGACTTGTATATTTTCTGGGCGAAACCAAAACAACCAGAAGGGACCTCAGTTTAACATCTTATCTGAAGTATGGCACATCCAACAATGTCCTGCTGCGCTTGAGTGTCAGCCTGGATTATGAATTGGAAGTCTCAATGTGGGGCTCGAAGCCATAACCTTCTACAAGCATGAGGGAGAATCCAAAATTATGCAAAAATATGTAGAACATCATAAACAGTGTGCGTAGACTAAACAGTGCTTTATCATCTCCTGGCATGGCTCGGGTGCTTAACCATAGGCAAACACAACACTGAGTCTTAGCTTCTAGGTATGAACTGCAGCAGACCTCCATCCACATCCGCATATGTTCTGTACGTCCTCGCTAAAGATCTTAATCTTCTAGCAGCGTGTTCAGATCGCTTGGCTTTCTTTGTACCAGTGTCTAGTTCTGCGTGATGAGTGCTGATGAATCATGCGCTCCCATTAGCAACAGTACAGATTGACTCAGTCTTGATGCTGAGGAGAGCAGTGGGGCTGGGGGTGGGCAGTATTAATGGATATCAGTTTGGCTCTGAGCGTAATACTCTTGCCTCTCAGCCAAAAGGGACTGGGTCCAAGATTGCATCGGGACTTGAGATTGCAGTCCACACTGACACTGCAGTGCAGCACTGGGGAACTCTGCTTTGTCAAAGATAAATAACAATCCTTCCATTTGACATGTGGCCAATTGTATGATGCGCTTTTAGACATTCTCCTGATGTGAAAGGGGCAACATAAATGGAAATTGTACTGCATAATATCTAAGTGTTTCACAAGGAATTGCTGTCACTGCGATTGTATATTTACAGGCGAATGAAACAGCCGATTTACGCACTGCCAGACAGCCACAAAGTGAATTATCAATTTATCTGGAGGATTGTTGTTGGCCTGGACACCAGGCAAAACACCCACCTCTCTATGATTCGTGTCACGGAGTATTTAATGTCCTCCAAATGATGGCACCTCTGACAACGCAATACCCCCACGCTGTACCATTTAAGAGCAAGGTATTAAAAGTGACAGATGTTGCCCTGTAGAGGATTATGTGCTCAAGTCCTGAAGTGGAGCTGGGAGCTAATAAACTTCTGACCCAAAAAGGATGAGCAGTACCAACTGAGCCAAGCTGACACACTTCTTATTTCACTCTTTCTAGAGAATGAATGTATTAAAACACAAACATCTTCTGTGTCTCACAGCGAACCTTCGGAATAAACTTAACTACCACTTCTCTCAGCGGGTAACAACAATAAGCACACAGATCTGCACTAACACAAACACGCCTGTACATTGTACATTCATTGACTGGCCATTGAACTCTCTACCCTCCAGTCCTAATGGTCAGCCTCCTGGAGTCTGAACGTAACCATAAGAAAAGGCTTTCATGTTTTCAACAGCAAAAAAAAGATCGAGGGCGTTTTATCTGAAAGGCACAGTACGGTTCCAGGGGTACCTCTTTGCATTAGCTGACAGCAGTGTTTATTATTAAAAATACACCGGCAGGGCAGGCTTTGTAATGAAGTAGAATTGCTCATAAATCAAAATAATAATGCAATTACTTATAATGCTGGGGAGTGGTATTACCGGCAATAAAGGGTGTGAGGTTCATCACCCAAAAGGGACCACTGATGCACATTATTGATGTAATTGTTTGTGATTCTGGTTAATGAAAATAACAGCAATGGATGCAATCCTATGCTTCCTACTCAGTATTTCAATGAATGGTTGCGCCTCTCAGTTTACACTGAGGCCAACTCTCCCTTACCACGTGCTTTGAGTCAGTTATCTTTCTCCTCCACATCCCCCTCGGTTCCCACCCCCAGCTCGGGTCCCAAGCCAAGATTGTTGAACATTTTGGGATATCCTCTTGATGTAAAAGGCACTATGTGAATGTCAATTTGTATTGTTTTATGTTTTTACACTCCATCCACTACCCACAGAGAGATCCACGCTGACACTACACAAACTCCCCAACTCCTCCCTCCACAGGCTGCAGATCATCCAGAACTCTGAGGCCCGTGTCCTCTCCCGCGCCAGGCTCCGTGACCCTATCACCCCATCCTTGCCTGACTCCAATGGCTTCCCATCACACAGAGGATACAGTTCAAGATCCTGGTCCTCACTTTCAAAGCCCTCTATGGCCTTACTCCCCCTACCTCTGCAACCTCCTAACCCCCTACCAACCTGCCGGCTCCCTCCGCTCAGCGGGCTCCGACCTGCTTCATGTCCACCCCCTATCGCCCACCCCACCGTAGGCGGGCAGGCCCCCACCCTCTGGAGCTCCATATTTAGTGTCTGGGTTTAGCACTGCCACAGGCTTTCGTATCAACTGAGTGTCTGGATTAAGCAGAAATCCCCTGAAATGTATAGACATTCTGTATATGCAGTAAGATGCTAAATGTGATAAGAGAAACTAAAGCCTAAACAGTACGTTCACATACATCAGGGCAGCAGGACAAGGGGAACGTATTCAGGATTGTGAAGGGCCAGTTTGGGGTCAAATCCAGGAAGTATTCCTTTACACAGAGGGCAATCAACAGCTGGAACACATTGTCAGGAAGGGTGGTAAAGGCCAGGATACTAATCTCATTCAAGAAACTGCTTGATGTTGTGATGGGCAGGTATAGGGTTGTATCCTAAAGGATTATGTCAAATGGGCCTTCTTCCTCCAAACCTCTGTTGTGATCTTAGGTCATATTTAGCACAATCTCGCATTCAGCCAAGTGGTAAATTATTCCCACTGACTGGTGAATTAGAAAGAAGGGGGAAGAAGCTTAAGGTTGTCACTGGAAGAGATAAGGAGGAAATTAGAAGATTTCTTTGCATTCAGACAGTTATTAGTACATGGCATGCTTTACCACAAAGGATAAGACCATAGCAGCATTTAGGAGTAAATTAGATATGTACTTGAAGTGAAAAAGATAAGGGGAAAGAGCGGGGAGTTAAGTTAGAGTAAATAGCTCGAACCAGCATAGGCGAAATGGGCCAAATGACTGGTGTTTTGACTGCACCCTTGTTATGATCATGTCATAAACCATGTTTGAAAACAGGATTAATAAGATTTCATACACTCTTCAAAGAGCTTTGGCAACAAATCGACTTTGTTGTACATCAGCCGGTATATCAGCAAGCTGCTACTGCCAGATCCGCTATCACGTTTCACTCCTAACTACCGAAGACATGGGGGAGATCTCAGCACTCACTCAAAGCTTTACTGTATCATCGTGGGAGGATATTTTTATCAGCTGACAAATACAGGCGGCCCAAAATTTTACACGATCTTAGCAACCAGCAAAACCACTTGATTAAAGGTTAAGTCGAGGCCCAGTTTTGGAAAATTCTTACATTCAGTTTAATTTGGAAAACAGATTGTTTTAAAGAAACGAGGAAACACGATTTCCAAATACAGACTGGATTAAGGAATTTTTCAAAATTCTGCACAACCTTAAATTTTCAGTAAATGAGCTAAAGGCCAAAACCTTGAGAAAGTTATAATAATGATAATAATAATCCTTGCATTTGATATATTTCTCACGTCTTCGAGACGTCTCAAAGCGCTTCCCAGAATATACTGTAAAGTGAAACGACTGTGTGTTTGTGGGCAAAAAGCGGCAGCCAATTGCCACAGCGGTGTCCCCACAAACAGTGGTGGACTGAGTGAACAGGAATTATTACTCCCGGAAAAGTGATCCCCCAATCGACTAACAGACAGAAGTGTGTGGAGTAAGGAAACTTGCCCAATGTTCGGGAATCGAACCCAGGTCTCTCGCTTGCGAGACGACTGCTCTAACCACTGAGCCACAGGACTCAGGCCGAAGATACACAAACACTAGAAATAGGTTTATACAATAAAATCCACAAAATAGAGAGTTTAGCAGATTGATTTCAAGGGGGTACAGAGACCAAAAGATTAATTTAGAAGTCACTATTGATAATCTAAATGTGCTGATTACAGGATCAGTTACACGGAGGTTGGTTGGAAAGATATAAGTGTGCTCGGAGATGAAATTTAGATCAATTGTGGCTGGCAGATATTAAGCATTAAATGGGCTCCATTACAATATGAGGCAAGAATGGAAATGAATAGTAAAGTGGGGTTATTTAGCCTGTTCAGAATTTTATGGCAATAATGGGATATATAACCTGAAACAGCATGACACCAAACATGTGTCATCTGCACTGTACCTTCTCATCCCACACCCAAGTGTTTTTAAAACGTAATTACATACTTGTCATCAACAAATTACTGGTACTTTGCACAGCTAAGTATAAATAGACCGATTAATTCACCTTTTACAAGCAGCGAGACATGTTATTTGAACTTCTATGGGGACCCGCCGTGATTTGATCTGCGCGCTCATGATAAACGAGAACCTAATGGAGCCACAGCTGGGCTGGGAACCGAGATCAACAGTGGAACCCGGGAAGCTACCTACAAAAAAAGAGAGAATGGAACAGAACCGTTTCAATCACCAAGAAAGAAGACTGCTGGTGGTTGAGCATCCGTTGAAACATTTTATCATCACTTCATCGCCTATGCTTGTTACATGATGGGTGTCAGTTTGGCTCAGTTGATAAGCACGCGCTCGTATGACTCAGAGGGGTGTGAGTTCGTTCGAACCGCACTTTGGGCCTTTAGCTTTTAAGCCTTCATCTTGGCTGATGCCCAAGTGGGGATATTGCACTGTCAGAGGTTCCGTACCATATTTAAGAGGTTAAACCGAGATCCTGTTATCAGGGGATGGTAAAGATGCTTTGACATTATTTTAAAAGAAGAGGGAGTTTATCATGATGTCCTGATGGACCACATTCCTCCAGACCAATTGGTTATTCACTGCATCCTGTCGTGTGCAAAATAGCGGCGGGTTTGGCTACAAACACACAGTTAAAACCTTGACACCAATTCCCCGTTAGACAATTTGACATTACAGACATTACGCCAACAATAACAAGGACAAGTTGCATTCATATAGCGCCCCTTCACACATGGTAGCGTCTCAGAGCACTTAAACAGCAATCCTTACCAAATGTAAGGATTGTTGTTATTCTACTTTGCCGACAATTGCTGTTACAGCGCTTTGAGATGTTTCAACATTAGTACAAAGAAGTCAGTCTAAAAAAGTCAGTGTAAAAAAANTCCAAGTTCTTTGGTTCTCTCCAGCTCATTCTTTTCCTGCACTTCAAAACTATCGAACGCTTTACCAAGCGTCTCCTCCCTGTGTAACCTATATACAATCTCTGACTTTAGCGTCACTTTAACCATAATTTCTCAGTTATCTCAGCATCTTTCCTGTTCCTTTCAGGCATGTGACCTCCGGTGGTGGCATGTGCTATATTCTGGGTCTTGCCTTTTCACCCGGATTTTCTTGATTTAAAAAAAACACACAGATAATGTGCTAAGCTTCTTCTTACGCTTTATAACAAACATTTTGTTCCACGAACCGTTTAAACATCCTCCATGTTCGAAATGTACTGACTGTAAAGGAGGCCAAATGCAACCATAACCTTTCACCTGGATTTTCTCGATTTGGCACAAGCTAAGCGCAGTTCTGTGTTTGTTCAGTCGTCTAAGAACCAGTATCGCATTGGCACAAACACCCAACCGTGACACTGCTGGCATCCTGTTGAAGCTCAGTAATATTTTGAGGTCAGAAATGAATTACTGTATTCCTAAACATGTTGTGTTCCTTATTTAAAGTGCGTTTTGAAATAATAATAATAATAATAATAATCCTTGCATTTGATATAGCGCTTTTCACGTCGGGAGGACGTCCCAAAGCGCTTCACAGAACACACTGTAAAGTGAATTGACTGTATATTTGTGGGCGAACGCGGCAGCCAATTGCGCACAGCAATGTCCCACAAACAGTCGTAGATTAAAAATGACCAATTTATTATTGTTTTTGTTTTGGAGGGATTATTATTAGGCTCTGTGTGGAGTAAGGAAACTTGCCCAAGTTTTCGCCCTCTGCCTGGAATTGAACTCAGGTCTCTCGCTTGCAAAGCGAATGCTCTAACCACTGAGCTACAGGACTCCACTCTGTGAAATATTGTTCACAGAGACAGCATAGACTTCTTCTTCTGCACACTAAATTTTTATGGTTCTATCACTAATGCCCCCCATGTCACCCTTCCACTCTCCCTAACCTCTGGCTTCTGAAGAATGGTAGCAAGACAACTTGGGCTGAAATGCATGGATCCCATTTTAAACAAAGATTTTCTTTACGTTTTTATACTCTTGGAATGTTTTCCGTTTGCAAAATTCTTCAATTCAGCTTGATTTGGGAAATTGGTTTTCTGCAGCTGTTAAAAAGGAAACCATGGGATAGAAATGGCTTCCAAATTCTGGCCGAATTGAAGACTTCCAAAACTCCGCCCTACCTTTAGCTTTAAGACGATGATTTTAGTGGTCAAAGCTGCAGGGCCAGGAAGAAGTTCGAGCCTCTTGGTAAGGTACAGCGAAAATGTTCAAGGGCTCACTGCACCATCAGGTTCAACCGCAAGGAAACTCGCACCAAACCAGGCAACTGAAACACCTCGGATGTCCTTCAGCTTCAAGGTCACGAGACTCCAGTACAACGTCCCTTCCCCCACCTGATAGTAAAACTGGATGTGGTGCAGTCTGGCAGCTTGTTTACTCTGAAGCTGGTGTGGGATCAGCTGGGACCTTTCCACATTTTACAGAGACCCAGATGGCTGAAGGCTGAGATAGTCTGGTTTTCTTGGCTCTTCCCCGTAACTGCGCTCCCGCCAGCTATTTGCAATGTTAAAAAGCAGACACATTGCCCAACAAGGTACAAGTAATTATGACTAAGAGACATTCTGCAATAAGACTGTGGGCATTGCCTTAGAAGTGTCCTGGGACTGTCTCAAAGGTTGCATCCCCCGAGTACTTGATAAGAGATGAAGGTTACGAGGGGGTTTGATAAAGCAGACAAATATAGAGAGAGAAATTATTTCTACTGGTTGGTGGAAACAGCAACAAAATTGCACTTGCCTTTCACTTATTGAGTTACTGTCCCCAGTTACTGAGTCAGTAACTCAGTCGGGCACACATTTAAGACCCTTGGCATAAAATGGATAGCGCTTTCAAAGAATAGGAGTAAGAATAAGTGCCGTGGGCTATGTGACCTGTAACGTAGAGTGTAATGTGCCACTGCCTGCAGAACACTCATCGGTTTTTGTGTAATTCAATAAATAAAAAACATGTGGGGGGAGGGGGGAGAAAGAGACTTGTGTAAATAAAGAATATTATGGTAGAATGTCAAATATCCGCATGTCCGATTACCCACGTCGGACTCCAATGTGGAACTCAAGCAGGATGTAGTCTACGGATTTGTTTTTAGTTGGGCATGAGTGCCTGAGGTATGCGTAATGAAGAAGGACTGTGAACCAGCAGCAGGCAGGATGTAGAGAGGTCTGATCCAGGTTCGAGATTAGAGACGCGTTCAAAGAAGAAAAAATATCCAGTCAATTTGCTTTACGCAATATTCTGTGAAGCGCTTTGAGACGTCTCGAAGACGTGATAAGGCGCTATATCAAATGCAAGGATTATTATTATTAGTGAACACTAGCAGAAAAGCAGAGAGAAACACATACTTACCTACACACACACACACACACCACACAAATCCAAAGAGACCCATTTTCCTCGTTGTTTTCATAACTGCAACAGGGCCAGGCCTAATTAGTGTAAGTTATCAATCAAACTACAATCTACTGTAGTTTGATTGTTCAGTGAAGCAAATTTAAAACCTTATAAGACTATCCATTTCCTCACTTTCTCTGCATTTCCCAGACATCTGAATATACTTGTGTGGGTATTTAGATATCCCAGGCCTTGCTGCCAAGAGTATTTTCAGTTACCAGGATCAAAGCCGTTTACAAAGCAGTAACAGAATCCAAATGCAGTGCCTGACAGCTATTTGTTAATGCGGCCACATGCACTGCAAGAATAATTTAACATCATTTTAAGGCATTCTAAATGTCACTCTCATAAATCGCGCAGCATTGGAGAGTAAATCTATGGAGCACCGCTGTTAATCTTGCTGCGATAGAATCATAATTTAAATTAAATCAACAGAACCATGTCAAAATTAACTACATTTTAAACAATGCCCCTCCATATCCACATGCACACACGTTTATGAGGTCTATTACATTGATGGGAGTAATTTAATTTTGTTGGGGTAATTTATGAGTGCAATAATCCTGCCTGAAAGATGTACCTCTTAATCCCAACTAACCCCAATCCCAGCATTCAATTCCTTTCTCAATCAACCGTCATGAATATTGGAAATGCAATACAGGATGACGGCAGAAATCAGTAAAATAAATCTAGAAATTATTTTAAACCGAGGGGGGTCGGGGGGGAGAATTCGAGGCAATGCATAAATTTCAGATGGTGCATTTCAAGTTGATGGAAACAGTGTCCAGTGGTTAAATGGATCTCAGGTTCCTTCAGACCCCTCCAGTGTGATTCTGGCGGTGAAATCTTGCGACTTTTCACATTAGATTGAAGGTCGGCAACTTCTGAAAGCCGACAAAGTTCAAACATACACAGTTACTCCACTTGCAGTATATCCTGTGAACCGCTCCAAGATATCTTCTGGATGTGAAAAGGTGTCATACCAAATATAAGGATTGTTATTATGTTATTACACTTTAAATCACTCTGGAGAGGGAGGTTCAAAGTAGTTTTCAATCATGGAAACACTGAGAAACTATCTGAACTAGAAATAGTTTCTCAGTGGTTTCCAATACTGAAAGCACTTAGAAACTTCCTAAAGCCAGACTAATAACACCATCACATTACACATAATAATCCTTGCACTTGATAAAGCGTCTTATCACATCTTCGAGACATCTCAGAATGCTTCACAGAATATACAGTAAAGTGAATTGACTGTATATTTTGTGAGTGAAACTCAGCAGCCAATTGCGCACAGCAGTGTCCCGCAAACGGTTGTGGATTATTTTTTTAAAAACGTTTTGAAGGGTTTATTACCCTTCAAAACTTCGCCAATCGACTAACAACCAGGTTCCTACTTAATGCTAGGTAAACAGGCTTGTGGAGTAAGGAATGTTGCCCAACATTCACCCTGCCGGGAATCAAACACAGATCCTCTAACCACTGAGCTACAGGACTCCACTCATGGATGTTCCTTTTTTTGTATGCTTGAACTTTCTAAAACAGCTATTTTTTGCAGGAGATTGATATTTTGTCCACCAGGTATTTTGCCAGGCCGTTTCTGAATGGTCTTATTAATAGTCCCAATTGCACCAACGATTACAGGAACTATATTATTGTTATTATTATTATTGTTATTATTAACAAATGGTGGGAGGTGGGGGGAATCCAAGGTGTGCAAAGATAGGTGATAAAGATGGGGGTTTACTCTCTGGTACTCACTGTCAAAACTCAAGTGAATAACGGCCGCTTGGCGAGATACAAGAGGATATAAGGCATCCGTGGAACATACCTATCCCCAGGAAAAGGAATCTGACAGCTTTGCGAAGGGAGAAAATTATCAGAGATAGAAGAAAAAACTGAAAGAAAGAAACTCTCTTTCTCCTTCCTCGACACGCACCATATAAAGTTAGACGGTTGATAACGGCATACATCTTGATAAGAGGCCGGAGGCTTGAAATTCCATCCAAAATTTGTAGAGTTAATGATGGAATTTGAAGAGTAAAGTACCAGATCGCATGCTAAAATCTTGGTGAAATTCCTGTGGTCTTTTTTTCCAGCAAAAATGTTACATTAACACCGTTAAAAAAAAACACCTTAACTGACCTCCATTAACATATAAACTGCACCCGTGTTATTTTACTCTGCGAATCCCATCGTTTTATACTGCTTCAAGCCCATCATTAATTAATTAACTGTTGGGCAAGCATGCTACAGGTCGATGTAATAAGAAAGTACAGTGGGGGAACATGTTCCTTCAGCTAAAACATTCTTTCAGCTATTTCTCTTTTGTGTATAAGATCTGTCTGTGCAATACAACCCTCAATAGTAGGTTGTGTTCCGCCACTGTCTACGGCTCTGGTAGACTTCCCTGCGTGAGGGTTGCTATATAAATGCAAGTTGTTGCTGTTACCTGTGAATTCAGAATGGAACAGCCCATATCCATAGGATAATACAAGGTCCAGGGCAGGAATAATAATAATATTCCTTGTGTTTGATACAGCGCCTTATCACGCCTTCGAGACGTCTCAAAGCGTTTCGCAGAATGTACTGAAAAGGGAGTTGACTGTATGTTTTGTGGGCGAATTGTCTTCCTTGCGAAGGGAAGTAAGTGGGTAAACAGGAACTGAGCTGATTCCAGGGCGATGTACTTGGCAACAGAGCGTCCGAATTGAGTCAATCCTCAATAGCGATTTTGGTAGTCTGGTTCCTGAGCCAGGCGAACACGCAGTACTCCAGAGAACTGCCGATGACAGGTCAGCCAGCCTGACTCATCAACGGGACTTAATGAGTCCTGCCAGCAAGAGGCAGACCAGCTACTAGTGGTAGAGATTCGTCTCATTTCAGCTCCTGTTTAACCCTGCAAGCCAATGCCCACTCTGGGGTCCCCAAGCTCTATCTCTTGCCAAAGTTGCCTAAGAATCTAAATTCTCGATACAAGGAAAACTCTGTTTATAGGTGCCATATCTACGTGGAACCCTCTGTCTGGTTTGGATGCTCTTAAGCATGATAACGGGTTTCTGCGTGCGTAAGACACATGGATGACAAAAAAATATATGTACGGTACTGTTCTAGGGAAGCTTTGCACCTCCCCTGGAATACATGAACACAACATCTTCCTGAAAATGTTATTATCATACTCTATCTGATAAACACCATCATTTGCTTGTTGACAACTGACCTTTTATCCAACCAACCATTGTAGCCTCGTAGACTCAGTGTCACACAGTAAACCATCTGGACCTCAACACAATAGAGAATAGCTAATCAACAACTCGATCTGCCTCACTTTTATTTCCACAGTGAGACTGAGAAAAGCATTCAATTTTTGATTAGATGTTCCCATCGCCAGACAATCAACGTGAGGGTAAGCAATAGCCAGAGCAAATGCATTGCTGTCAGTGGCTTATCTGTGAGTCAATTTATTTGAAACCCAAACCCCTCATGTCCTGGACAGGAACATTGCAGAACAGCCACAATAACATTCGGAGTCGCATGACAGCCTTACAGCTTGCACGTTATGCCCCACAGATCATCAAAAAAACTGACCCTAGGAACTGCGTTGAAATGATTCCGAAAGATCTCCTTTGCTGGCTCGGGGCTCAGCGCTCACACCTTTGGGTCAGGAGATCGTGCGTTCAAGCTGCATTTCAGGCCATCAGCTCACAAGACTAGACAAGCTCTCAGCTGCAGTACGGACAAGCCCTGGGATTGCCAGAGTCACCGCCCTTGAGATGCAACACAATCCAACCATCTGCCGGTTCATCAGGTGAATGTTACTGTCGAGATTAATTGCTCATTCTCCTCATCTGCACCTCATGGCTGTGTGTGGGATTTTGTCTCGCACAAAATGGATTCCACATTTCCCCTCCAAACCAATCACTGTATGTTACGGTAATTACTGTAAAAAGTTGTAGGCTGTGATATAAAACGATGAGTTCTTTCTCTTGCTTGTCCGTATTGATCGCACGTCAAAACCGGCCACAAGGGGTTCAATTCAGTGTTAACATTTGATGCCGGTCACATCAAATTATTCGAGATGTGTTAATTTTTAGAAAATAAATAACTCTAGTGGCAGCGTGGTAAGCTGTGTCGCTTCTGAGTGAGAAGGTTGTGGGTTCAAACCCCTACATCTGGACTTAGAACACAGACTAAGCTCCAACACTGCGCCTACAGTCACTACAGTTCAGAGTAAAATCCTGTGAAGCGCTTTGAGATATCTTAACAACATGACAAGGCGGAATACGAAATGCAAGGATGATTATTACAGTGTAGGGTTGAAACATGTGCCCGTTTCGTGAACATTTCCTTGTGATAATTATTGGCCTATCCTGACCTACCCTGCTAGTGAATGACCTCCAGACCGTAGGAATTTATCACAACCTCCTGGGATAGATATGAAACCTTGCAGATTTCACATCAAAGTTTTGTTGCTCAGTGAGGCATTTTAATAATAATAATAATAAGCAAAATATGTTATTTATCACTTTAGCTAAGAGATCTTCGATTGGTAACAGGCTGTTTGGTTGGATTATGTTTTGTCTTTAGCTCCTGAGGGGGAGTGGGGGGAAAGCTTTGGATGTGAAGGCGTAAAGTAAAGGCAAACCCTCCTTGCAACCCACCATCCTGGAATGTTCTGGAACTGATGATCTTTTAACAGCTATTACTGATTGGAAGCAGAGCCCTTCGCATTGTGTGGGAATGTCTCTGTGGGAACGAAACCTAACGCTTAAGAGTAATAACCATTCCTGCGTTCGATAGAATGGCTTACCGCAACGTCAAGATGTCTCAAAGCGCTTCGCAGACTTTCACTGCGAAGTGCAGTGACTGAGTATTTGTAAGCAAGTGTGTCTGGCTTTGCTCAAAATCAATGCAATGCACGATTGCATTTGTATAGCGCCCTTTCGCGTCGGAAGGATGTCCCAAGGCACTGGATAGTCAGGCACAGTTACAATACTGTGACAGAAGAAGGGTCTTGCAGATATAAGTGAGACGAGGTGAGATCTCAGGCCTCCATCATGGAGGAAGGAAGAGAGGGATAAAGATAGAGAGAGAAAAGATAACCAAGACAAGGCATTTGGTAAGAAATACAAGCCTATATTTAACCCTACAACTATCCAACTTGTTGGGAGCGCAACCCAGCAGGGATTCTTCAACCTATTTGCTCCTACTCCTGTTCCTATACTCACAAGATCACAAAATCGGTTTGGATGAAGAGAGCACTTTGGCCCATCTGATTTCCTTCTTCCATAACACCCACCCTATCATTGCCACAACACAGTTATGTTATTTTTAAATGACTCCAGTGTCCAGGCCTCAACCACTTTTTCTAGCGACCTGTTCCATTTACTCGGTGATTTACCTCTGAATGTAAGCAGGGGTCTCTTTGGAGTTGAACTGGCTCCAAGGTGATATGCCTGGCAAGGAATCGACCCAGACCTCTGTGTGGTGGTCTCTGTAATCCGGTTCCTGAGCCGGGAGAGTCCGAGGTATTCCAGAACACTACCTGGACAAGCAGCGGGAAAGCTTGCCACGCAGCTATGCGGTTTTAGCTGGTTAGACTCCAGCAGTTACCCTAACGCACACTCTGGGGTCCCTAAGCCTTGGCTCTTACCAACCTGCGCCTAATACTTTCCTGAATTAGGTGAGCAGGATGGATTCCTCCAGTGAGAGAGTGCGCATTTCGTTCCAACAATCTATCTCTGGGATTTCCACGTGTAAATACACAGTCAATCCACTTTGCGGTATATTCTGTGAAGCGCTTACAAGACATCTTGAAGACGTGATAAGGCGCTGGATCAAACGCAAGGATAATTCTTATTAAATTATTCAGTTTCCTCCGTTCCTTTCTTCTTACCGCTGCCGGAGAGCATGCCTATGTGGATGTTCTGGAAAAGCCTGGTCAGGCTCGGCTACCCTACCACCCTAAAGTCTACATAGCCGGCCGACACTCACTGACAGGCGCTAAACAGAAGCCGGTGTTGGTGAAACCGTGCGTACAGGAAAAGGTTGATGCCTTTCAAGACACGAGCAGAGAAAACAGGAAAGGAAGATTTCGACTTAAGAAGTAATTAATCAAATGGGCACGTGGGGAGGGGTGGCCTCCCCTCTCATACACACTGATTTATCTTATCCTGTTCGAGGCAGGTGCACTTTGGGAGAGTTCAGAAAAGCGCAACTTAAATCCCCAGAGACCCAACCGTTATTTCCTTTACCATTAATATTCAGCACATGTGCATCTGCAGGTCATCCTTCAATGCACTCAATGTTCAGTGTCTTGAGTGATGGGGGCACAGTTATCTTGAGTGGTTTCGCCCACAAAATATTGTCAATTTACTTGGCGGTGTATCCTGCGAAGCGCTTTGAGACGTCTCGAAGATGTGACGAGGCGCCGGGTCAAATGCAAGGATTCTTATTCTCCTTATTATTCTTATTCTTATTATTTTATTTCTAAAATGTCCGCCAGATCAGTCTCCGCCCTGAGGACAGAAAAGCTGGAGCCCCACGGGTGAATTGACCAAAGCAACCATTCCTTTTCACCCAACGTCAGGTCTGACTGATCCTGACCAGCCAGCTTCAAACAGAATTTTTTTCTGCAAGATCACAACGCGGGTTCAAATAACAAAAGCCATTCGGTCTGTTTGATCCCTTCCTTCCAGTGAACCTAGCCTACCTCCTTGCCGCACCGGCGTCAAACCGTTTCTGAGGTACAGCATTTCATTCCTTTACGCCCGCTACCTCCTGAGGTGCGTGGCAGCGTTGGTTAAATCAGACTGACGTAGATAATAGTAATAATAATCCTTGCATTTGATACGGCGCCCGATCACGCCTTTGAGACGTCTCAAAAGCGCTTCGCAAGAATACACTGTCAAGTGAATTGACTGTATATTTTGTGGGCGAAACGCGGCAGCCGATTGCGCACGGCGGCGTCCCCACAAACAGCCGTGGATTGAAGTGACCGATTTTTTGTACATAAAGGTATTATTATCCCCGGAAAAGCGATCCGCCAATCGACAAACAAGCGAGTTCCTACTTGCCGCTCGGTAAACAGGGGAGTGTGGAGTAAGGAAACTCGGTCAACATTTCGCCCTCTGCCTGCCCGGGAATCAGATCCGGGTTTCTCCCTTACAAAACGAGTGCTAACTGCTAAGTTACAGGACTCCAGGTATTGGTTAACAGAAGATATTAGTAGAATAAGACACTGTATTGTCTCACCTGCTCCTCCCTAACAACACAAACCCACGTGATCTCCTCTGTGTGCCGTTTATTCCGTCCCTTGTTAATGGAAGAAATTCAAAAGCAGTGACATTAAAGGGAGAGAATGCGCATTCCATTCCAGTCACGGAAATTTCCATGTGAAGGTGGCATACATGGAACTCTCAGTCTGGTTTGGATACTCTTAAGCATGGTAATGAGTTTCTGCCTGCGTCAGACACCTGATTGACCACCCCCCCCCTACCCCCACCCCAAAAAAGACCGTGCCAGCAACAGATTTTTAATTCAACGCCTGTAGCTTAAAGAACCTTCCACTGTTACTACTGAGAGTCTATTGCTAACAAAGCGTTTGCAAAAGTATGCTCTGTCAAAGGAGACCTCGGAGGTAAACAGACGAAACTCTGCTTGAAGGGAAGCACAGAATAATATCTTGTCGGTGTGTCGCAGTACATCGCGTCAGTTCCCCCCGAGGTGCTGCAGGCCACTTTGCGTGTAAATGCTCGGACCACGTGGCAATAGTGTTGCCCAGATCAGGTCAAGGTCAGTTCTGTTTCCTGCACTATCCAGTTGCTATTAAAACTATGCTGTGTTGCCCTGAATCCATTTGCTTTTTTTAAAGAAACAATACTGACCCGCAAAGGTCATCAGTCACAACGACTTGCTCTCTAAAACCAGTAAAGAGTTACAAATTTACTGCGTTGGGTCTAAACCATAAGGCCTGTGTCTCTGATGAAGCTGCGTTGAGCTCGCTGCAAGGCGTTGAGCAATCTGGCATCTCAAAGGAGAGTGGATTGACGTCCACAGTTGCAGACTAGTGGGGGGGGCGGGGAGGGGGGGGTTTGGTGGGGAAGGCTATATCTTGCTGAGAGGATGCAAGGATTTGTTCAGGCAAGCGAAGCATTCCCCAATAGTGTTGCGCAGCTGTGTGTCAGAGCCGAACCTATTGAGCTCCACTCAGATGCTGATCAAAGCTTTAAATCCAGATCCATACTGAGTTTGCTGGAGGCTAAATCGGCCCTGTCGTGCCTGGGAAAACTAGGTAGGATAACTCATTCCTCTTCAGCACCTTGTTCTGCCGGTGTGCCGGTGTGTGTGTGCGTGCGTGTGTGTGGCAGCCATGTGGGGATAGGTTAGGCTCGGCTACACAGAAGTCCTAGTCTGTAGAAGGAGACCTCTGTGGTAAACAGATGAACCTCGGCTTGAAAGTGCACAGAATAATCGCCTCGCAAGCGAGAGGACCTGGGTTCGATTTCCGGGCAGGGCGAAACGTTAGTTTCCTTGCTCCACACTCCTCTGTTTACCTAGCAGTACGTAGGAACCTGGCCGTTAGTCGATCAGTGGATCGCTTTTTCGGGGGTAATAATCCCTTCAAAAAAAAATGTTTTGAAATAATAACTTGGTCAAACAACCCATGAGTGTTGGTGGGCAATTGGTTGCCACGTTTCTCCCGCAAAATATACAGTCAATTCACTCTGCAGTATATTCTGTGAAGCGCTTTGAGACGTCTCAAAGACCGGATAAGGCGCTATATCAAAAGTATTATTATTATTATTAGTATATCCTCTGCAGGACAGTAAACTGCTGACGCTCACTGCCAAAGCTCACGCACAAACATCGGCCACTTGGTCAGGGAACTGGATAAAGAGGTTGGGGAAAGGGAGCAGAGACACTTGGAAGAAAAATTAGAAAAATAATTGGATATGACGATTTTTAGATAAACAAAAAATACTATCCAAACCAAATGACTAAGAGTTCCACGCATGCATGGTAATTTCTGTTTGTCTGGAAATGAAGTGTCCCTGGAGGGATGCATCTTACTCTGGAAAGTATCAAGTGCTGTTTGATGCAAGGACTGGAAATCCCAGAGTGTGCGTGAGCAGCAATCAGATGTACGCTGTATTTCTCCCAACAAGAGCTCCCTACAATTATGCAATTACACCAAGACTCGTGCCATTTCGGCGAATATCAATGTGAGCGAGCAAAGTGAGCGCGTTTCCCCCAACAGCGTCAAACTGCCGAGACTTTGTGCTCCGCTGAAAAAAAGAAAGGGTGACTGCCACTTTAAGACAACTCAGTGAGAGGAGACGGAAGTCGCCTAATGCGATGGAAGCAGTCGATGCTGGTAGTGTGTGTTCAAAGCGAGTGCGAGCCATCAGCTCATTAAACAACCCCATCGAGCTCACAAACAGCGACCTGCTTGCAAATGCCTTTTCGCATATGCTCACCCTCAGGTAATGTGGACCGTCTGGGCTATTTCCTGGTAATAACCTGAGGGCTACGATAAATTCGCATCACGAGCGTTAATTCCTCAGCCTGGGCAGTGTAAGTGCAGGTGTCATCGTGTATTAATAGCACATTGGTCCAGTGCTCACTGCTGTCTGCAGGAAATAATAAAATGTGAGTTTGATACAGCGCACTATTGTGCTCAAACACCTCAAAGTGCTTCACTCCATGAGCTACTATGAAGACTTGTCACTGTCGCTAATGCCCAATTTATAACAATCTTTCTATACAATACAATTTCCATTTATATTGCACCTTTCACATTGGGTAGAGGTTTCAAAGTGTTTATCAATACTGTGTTGCACACACCGTGCTTTTCAGTCACCGGCTCTAAACCAGATGCACAGAAGGAGTGCTTAACAAGTTGTACAAGTTGTTCCGGTTGATATAAAGCACCTATGACGGCAGTGAATATCGGTGCGCTCGAGCAAAGTAATGAAGCTTCCCTGACACCATCAGACAGACTGCTGAGATGTTGTGCTCTTCTCAAAAGGATGACGGCAAAAAGAAAGGCCCGATGCACTTTGCACTGTTAAGCACTTTGAAACACCCTCCCAATGTATTACTTGAGAGTAGTGTAGCTCAGTGGTTAGAGCACTCGCCTCACAAGCGAGAGACCCGGGTTCGATCCCCCCGGCAGGGCAAAACGTTGGGCAAGTTTCTTTATTCCACACGCCTCTGTTTACCGAGCAGTAAGTAGGAACCCGGTTGTTAGTCGATTGGCGGATGGCTTTTCCAGGGGTAATAATTCCTTCAAAAAAATAAATATAATAATAAGTTGGTCCCTTCAATCCACAACTGTTTGTGGGACGCTGCTGTGCGCAATTGGCTGTCACATTTCGCCCACAAAATATGCAGTCAATTCACTTTCCAGTATATTCTGTGAAGCACTTTGAGACGTCTCGAAGACGTAATTAGCACAATATCAAATGCAAGGATTATTATAATTACTTTGCTATATATATATATAACTTGTATTCTATTGCATAGAATGATTATTATCAGACCGTCTCAAAAACACCTTTCAGTTATTTTATCAAGTGAAATAAATGTCTGTTTTTGTGGCCAAACACAACAACCATTTTGTGTACAACCAGGACCCCAAAACAACCTCGATGTGAATCAATCAGTCTGGAGGATTGTTGGCCAAAACACTGGGGGAAACTTACCTTTTTAAGCTTCGAGTTACAGGATCTTTAACGACCATCTGAACAAGAATACGGCACCTCGGTTTCATGTCTCATCCCAAGGGCATCTCCTCTGACGATGCTCTGCTGTCCCGCAACACAGCATGTTTGACAGATAAAGTAACTCTCTGTGTGAAGCGCTCTGAGGCGTTCAGAATGAAGTGACTGAGAATCAAACCTGGGATATTCCCATCTGTAATGGCTCAACTGCTCACCGAATAATATCACTGAGCCTTTGGGGAAACAGTACTTTTTTTAAAAAAAAATACAAACAGCAACGATCCTAAAAACATCCCTTGATGGGAGAGGGTGGTGACTGGTCATAAAAATATAGGCTGCACGTTGATGAGTAACACAAGGTGCTATTGTTCACTTTGATTATTCCTTGAACAATGTTAGGAAATAATCTGACATGAATTTCGAAGGGTTTTCCCTCATCTACGTGGGTTTTTTTTTTTACTTTCCGGTCAATTCGGGTCAGAAGAACTAAAAACAGAGTGTTTTGCTATTCCTCTTGGCCCTAAGCAGGTTTCTGCAGGCAATAATAATAATCCTCTGGAGTTGATATAAGCGCCTTATCATGTCGTTGAGACGTTTCAAAGCGCTTCGCAGATTATGTTGTAAATAAAGAAGTCTTCAGTACAAGTCAAGGTCTCTCAACTGTGTATCCTAGTGTCAGCTTCTGATGTTTTTTTTACCATGAGGGTGGTCTCAAAGTGAAGCACAGGTTGTACTGCAAAGTTCAGTGACGATGTATTTTGTATCCCAATGCAAGCAACTTCAATACTAAAAATGTTCCGCGATGGGGGAGTGAACAGTCATAAAAATATACCGTCGCGCACTATTGGGAAATGACCCTCTGCATGCAAGTGATGCCGATCAGTTTTAATAGTCCTTGAGTAATGCTACGAAATAATCCAACATGAATTTCGAAAGGATGGACGCTCCCTCCTCCACACCCCCCCCCCAGCCCCACCCTCCCGTCGACTGGATTTGTTACTGCATCCTTAAGGGGAGAAAAAGGGATAATAATAATCCTTGCATTTGATATAGCGGCTTATTACGTCTTCCAGACGTCTCCAAGAACTTCACACATTAGACCGCAAAACTAGTTGACTGTACATTTTGTGGGCGAATAATATGGAAAGGATGGTAGGCAAAGAGAGGTAGTTCATCGGCTGCGGCTCCCCAAAACATCTGTGAAACGCCATAACATCTTTGTATCACTGCGCACAACATCTACATCATAGTGCATGGTACATCGATATCATAGCAGCCAACAACTCTGTCAAAGCACCTGTCTGTATCACAGCACCCACCTGTACCACAGTATCTGTTTGGACCACAGTACACACCTTTGTCATGGTACACATCTGCACCACAGAACATACCTGTATCACAGTGCATATCTGCATTATATGTGCAGATATATAATATCTATATACTTCACCAAATTCATTACGAATGTTTTCGCCCACAAAATACACAGTCACTCCACTTTACAGTACGTTCCGGGAAACGCCTTTGAGACGTCTCGACCATGTGATGAGGCACTATATCAAATGCAAGGATAATTATTTTATGCTTAATCGTAAATGCCGCCAAGAGAAAGAAATATCGCTCTCTACAGCCTGTCTGTCATCATGCGCTAACAATAGCGGATTATTCAGCGCTCGGGTTGTCATTCCAATTGTTCGTTCTTATGTAAAACAGAGTTGACAACTGTACACATTTGTATTTAATGTTGTGATCGAGACAATTTAGTCTCTACTTTACCTGTCTGGAATGATGGGTATCAGAGAAAATTGCTCATCTGTGAAGGAAGTCCTCAACAGGCAAAGCATTTTCTTACCCTGAGCTATGTCTCACCGGGAGAGTTGTCGTTTTCAGCCTCTCGCCAGTTACCTTTGTGGCGTAGCTGCGGAGTGATACTGGACCACAGTACAATGGGAAGCCATGTCAGCCACAGTTAACTGCACCAACCAACGTACTCTCAAGCCTGGCATTTTTCGTAACCTGTTCCAAGAACATTATGGTCCAGCAAAAACTGCCGGAGAGTTGATGACTGGGAGCGAGTGGCAAGGTTGAGTGGTCCCGAGGTCTGAAATTTCTCATGATCTTAGCCTTACGCCCACGGATAAATCTCTAATAATTGTGCGTTTGAATGTAGTGCCCACAACGTCAAAAGTTCTCAAAGTGCTTCATTAGTAAATGATGTCAAGTGTAGTGACTTGTAGGCAAACTTGGATCCAATATCCAAACAGTCACGGAGCGAAGAAAAATATCAGCTTAAAGTTTTCGGTTTTGCGAAAACGGCCATTTCAGTTCTTGCTGTACACAATCGACTGTCACGTTTGCCTGCAAATACACAGTCACTACATTAAGCAGCAATTTCCTGTGAAGCGCTTCTGAGACGTTTGAGCAAATGGATGATGAATAATTCCGTACATAGGGGGAGATAATTTATTGGTGTATAGATACAATAAGGGTCCATTTTAGCTTATACGGTGTCCGCAGAACACTTAATTAATAGCCCAGTGTTTCTGCAGCTATGGCTTTACAGTTGGAACTGTAAAGTTGAGTCATGTTTGGCTTTGAGACGTCTGAAAAGATGTGATAAGGTGATATATCAAATGCAAGGATAATTTATGATTATAAAGCCTTGGTTGCCTGTACTATCTTACATTGCCTGTGATCATAATCATAATCCTTGCATTTGATATAGCGCCTTATCATGTCGTTGAGATGTCTCAAAGCGCTTCACATAAAGTGGATTGACTGTGTATTTTGTGGGCAAAATACTGTAAGCCAATAACTACCTTACTCTGCCTGTACTACGTTAGGCTATTCTTCTTTCTCAATTTCCCATCGATGCACCTTACCATCACCAGTCTAGAGGGCAGAAAGACAAGCAACTTGTGCGTATTGTTCCGCAAAACAAAACGAAAAACCCTCGGAAGTTTCGCTCCGGAAAAATAAGCTGTTATTTGTCGACCTTCCTTTATTCGGGGCCGTTTGAGAACGCATCAAAGCAGAGCACAACGGGCTTGCAGCAAAATATCCCTCCAGTTATCAGAGTCGCGATCAATAACATACAATTGGCTGCCTTTCCTGATCAGAGCTGAAGTGATAGTAGCTGTCACAACACTTTTCGAGCGCTGCCTCGCTCAGAGCTTCAACCTCTAAAAGCCACGTCCCTGCACCAACGCTGGGTTATTGTTGCAAACAGGAAACAGATCCTTCGTGTCCACGATTTCTTTATTTTTAGACGCAGATGCTGACTGCATCCTCTCGCCCTGACAAGCCCGGCTCCCTTACTGCGAAAAGGTGCTCCTGCATCGACGAGGTTACGGAAAGCATTGTAGCCTGACAACAATGCAAGTTTTGAGGAACGCCTCTTACTAAAACCGTCCTTTCACTTCACGTTCAAGGGCTACTGATGCACAAAAGCACAGAAAACTTTCTTTTGGCACAAACAACAACAAAAAAAAAAGTGTGTGCTTTTCTCTCTTCTTCTGAATTTTCCTACCCACTCCAGTTTTCTGTTAAGGTGTTATCATCCATTGCTTTAGTCCCCCCTTACTGTACACTTTCGTTATAATAATATTAATAACTTGCATTTTTATACAGCAATGTTTCACGTAAAATAAACGTCTCAAAGGGCTTCATAAAACAGAACGGATTAGAAACGAAAGCAAAGGTTGTCGAATATAGGCAAATCCTTGAGTCTGTGTCCAACAAAGTCCTATAAACAACAGTGAGATGAGTCACTAATTCATTTGAATCCAGGGGTGTACTTAGATGAGGAGGGAAAACATAAAGTAGAGTGACCGGAAGAAAAAATAATACACATTTCTTTGTAACAGCAACAGTCATTGTTTACAACAACAACAACTTGCATTTAGAAATAGCGCCCTTCACACCGGATGGCGTCTCAAAGCATTTAACTGGCGGGATAAGTGGACATCTTGCTCTCAGGACTCCTATCATTCTGTAACCATCCTGGGATGAGTGGGAGAGGTAATGGGGTGGGGAAGGAGGCTGTCCAGACTATGTTTCCTTTTTTTTTCCCACAGCATTTGCACTCTCCTGCGCACACTTCTCGGAGCTATTGACAGACCCGGGAATCTGTCCTGTGGGAGTGTTGCAGAGCGCCAAAGTGGAACCTATCTGTGTCCCTTGATTTTCCTTCTAACTGAAGGGAGCAATTTATTCCAGCACAGTTTTCTCCTCTTTTCTGTCCCCTGCATTTGCCCTTTATCATCAGACCCCAGTGATCAGATGACGAGCTCTTTTCTGGTGCTGGGTAGCTGTGCTGCCAAGTGCTCAGAAAGACAGACGTACACGTGTGACCATGTTTTCCGTGGGAGGTTGAATGTAACTCAACAGGGTTGAACACGCAATGCTTCGCAGTAGTTTTCAATAATTTCAGAAGCCTGGTGGCCCCCATTTGCCGAGCGCCTTTCACGTCGGGAGGAAGTCCCAAGGCGCTGGATTAAAAAAAAAAAGCAGGGAGGGAATGTGGGATGGAATTCCAAAGGGTAGAATTAATTAATTAAATAAATAAATAACTAATTAACTCACTCAATTTGAGGAAAAAAACATACATGCGTCTTTACCACAATATACATACGCAATATGTTGATGATAACCTATTACGTTATATATGATTCCTATTGTACTGTACCTGTTACAAGCGTATTTAAGCACACCAAGTGTTTTCCCCTTATTTTTCTCCCAAATATAGGTCTCCTCGAGATGTTTAGGAAGCTGCTGCTCTGAGATCTTGCAGCTGAATGTCCACCAGGCTGTGGTGATGTCTTATGTGTCCTGTCCCATTGTGTGTGGGTTTTTTTTTGCCAAATCAAATCAATCCAGAAAAACATAGTGTAGGATGCTCACTGAGTAGCTCCACACTGAGGCAAAATAACATTTCATCTCAGTCTCAAATCACGTCAGTCTGGCTCGGAGGCACTCTCGTCTCTGAGTTAGAAGTTTGTAGCTTCTAAGCCCCATATTAGGACGGCGAGCTCACAGTCTAACCTGACACACCAATACAGTTCTGGGGGGGGGTGATGCTGCATTGTCGAAAAAATGCTGTCCTTCAGATGAGATTTTGAATCGAAGCATTGCGTGACTGTTCAAGTGGACGTTAAGGATCATATGGCACTTTTTCAAAAGAGAAGGGAGTTTCTCCCAGTGTCCGGATCAACAATCCCTTGGATAAAATTGTTCAATCACTTCACGGCTGTTTGCGGGACATTGCTGGGTGCAAAATGTGACATTGCTGTGTGCCTACTTGGCTCCTGTTAACCCTGCAAGCCAAAGCCCTAACAGGCAGAACGGTTCTAGCTGGACATGCAATGGGACACTTGCCAAATAATGAAGTTTTTTGTTTCGTGGACTTGCATTCACTGGTCACTGGGAACTCGGTCAATGCACCAGCAATTAATTTCAACGTAGGGTTCTTGGAGAGGAAACTTTCATCTCATCGTCCTTGACTAGGTTTCAATTCATGTCCCAGTTGTGAGCACGGGGTTTTGTTATATTGTGCCACCTGAAGTGCCAGCAACTTCCTTTCCAATTCATTCTATTGCTGCCATTTATTGCAACTCCCAAAAGAACTGATTCCGCCAAAGTTCAGAATAATTTAAACATTTTTTAGAAAACCCTTGCATTTGATGTAGTGCCTTATCCACGTTTCTGAGACGTCTCAAAGCGCTTCACTGTATATACTGTGAAGTGAATTGACTGTATATTGTGTGGGAAAAACACAGTAGCCAATTGTGCACAGCAGCGTCCCACAAACAGTCTTGGATTGAGTGACCAATTTTTTTTTGTTTTGTTTTTAAGGGATTATTACCTCCAGAAAAGCGATCAACTAACAACCAGGTTCCCAATTACTGCTGGGTAAGCAGAGGGGTGTGAAGTAAGGAAACTTGCCCAACGATTCACCGTGTCGGGAATCGAACCCAGGTCTCTCGCTTGCGAGGCGAGTGCTCTACCCACTGAGCTACAGGACTCCACAATACTTGGAAAGGAAGGGTATTTAGGGATATGGAGATAAGGTAGAGACACGGATTTAAAAGATATGTCATGATATAATTCATAATAACAATCATTGCATTTGATGTCGTGCCTTTCACTTTAGGAGGATGTCAAGCTCTCGGACTCTACCTTGCGTTGGCTATATAAATGTTGTTGTTGTTGTTGAACAGTCTGACAAAATTGGCAGAACAGGTTCAAATGGGCTGAACGGGCCTCCAGAATGGTTCGTGTGAGAATGTCGCAGCTGATGTGCTGTTTTATAGAATTAAAAGAATGTGTTTTATGAATAAAAGCTTGGCAACATGACACCAACTGCCTATTATCTTGCGTGCCTAGTGCAATGAAGCAAAGGCGATGTCATCATCATTCCTCGGAACAGTGGATTCTTGGGAACCATTTAGTGCTAGAGTACAGCCAGAGGCAGATCTAAGTAGGCATTAAAAGGAAAAGTTTAGGAATTCTGGAAATCTAAAATAATCTAAAATAAACACAGAAAACGGGCTCTTATTAAGAAGTCGAAAGCGTGGATGTCTCTTCAGGAACCGTTAGTACGTCCATACCAACCTAAGTGAATCCACTCTGAAAGAATTTCCACAGGTCAGGGTGATGGAACCCTGGTTACAGGGAAAAAGTCCCCATTTGTGACCAGGGAGTCCTTGTCAAGAAATCCCATTTGAAAGTGATGCATTTTAGACTCCGGTGTTGGAAACGGACACAACGTCCTAGTCGTCGGGTGAAATAAAGGCAGACAGGCTCATCATCCGGACTTACTCCGTGTCACAGCGGATAAAGTTCGGATGAAGGACGAGCCCTGCCCAAGTGTGTTGTTTCAGGATTCTTGAATAGCCCAAGCAAAAGGCGGGCCAACAAAAAGACAAAATACTGTCATCCACTTGTAAACACTGCCAGTCAATCCACAGTAGAATGAGACAAATGTGTTGCTTTCCTTTGAATATGGGAAGGCACATATTTGGCATGTTCCATCAACTGCAGCCTGCTGGGCAGATTTTGGCTATAAATGCGACGTAAAGTGATCAGTTTACATTTCTGACATTTTTTTAGGAAGTACATGCAGTCCTCTTTCTGTGTCTTTAAAAAAAGTAACAGTTTTCATCCGGTTTTCAGTGCATTTTCCTTCCATCAGCGATCTGCAGCTTCGCGGGTGGCGAAACGGAGTTTTCTCTGCCAGAGAACCGCAGTGCGAGGCTTGAGCGATCAGCGTGCGTTTCGAGGTGTCCAAGCTGCAAGGGCACAGGTAGCTTGGGTGGTTAAGCACAGGGCCTAGGGCTTGAGAGCTATTCGTATTATTGGAGGCCGGAGTAGCTAAAGTTTTGCTCCACGACTACCTCAGCCAATAAGTGACGCAGGAAATCTGATCACTGATACTGGGTAAAAAGCCGGATGAAGAGATCTCTTGGCGATCACAAACATTTGCCTTTTTTTTTTAATAAGCTCTTCGCATTGCGTTATCGCAGGGAAAGTTAATTCTCAATTGGTTGATGTGACTTTCTGGATGACATCCATCTTTTAAATCACATCCATGCTAAATCCCTCTGGATTAAAGTGTGCGGTGGCAGCAGCGAGGCTTTAGCTTTGATCTATGAAAATGACAGCCTCCCATCAGCAAAAAAGAAAGCCATGTTTTATTCATTGCATCTTGTACCTTGTGGAGCTGCAGCCAGCCACATAAAACAATGGCGACGGTTATTTTTGGATACGTTTCAGGCTCTAAAAAAATTTGGTGGGAGTTAGAATATTATAAGTACCAATGCAGCACTGTGTCAAAACTTCCAGGGTTTGAGACCTCAAAAGTAAAGCTCTTCACTTATTTGCAAGACCGTATTCTAGTCAGCCTTTCAATGCAATTAAGTTAGCTACCCAAGTATGACTCCTCTTCAGCTCCTGTTTGGGGGTGACTGATAATCTTGAGGTTAAGTGAAGACATAGAACAGGTTCTTGTCCAGCTAGCATCACTGTACGCATTGAAGCTGGGTTTCGCTCACAAAAATATACAATCAATTAATAATAATAATAATCCTTGCATTTGATATAGCGCTTTTCACGTCGGGAGGATGTCCCAAAGCGCTTCACAGAACACACTGTAAAGTGAATTGACTGTATATCTGTGGGCGAACGCGGCAGCCAATTGCGCACAGCAATGTCCCACAAACAGTCGTAGATTGAAAATGACCAATTTAATTATTGTTTTTGGTTTTGGAGGGATTATTATTAGGCTCTGTGTGGAGTAAGGAAACTTGCCCAAGGTTTCGCCCTCTGCCTGGAATTGAACTCAGGTCTCTCACTTGCAAAACGAGTGCTCTAACCACTGAGCTACAGGACTCCACAAATTCATTTTACAGTATATTCTGTGAAGCGGTTTGAAACGTCTCGTAGACATGATAAGACGCCATATCAAACGCAAGGATTATTATTATTATTATTATTATAAGCTTTGGTGCCTAGCATTCAGGACACATCTCTGGTTCCAGTTGGATTGATCAAACATAATCTTAGATTGGAGCCTTGGATTGACCACAAACCTGTCAGATTTTTTGCCTAGGTCTGTCTCCGGAAAGACCCCACTTCCCTTCCGCACCCCCATGCATATTATGCATTTGATTGAGCAAAAATGGGCTACGGTTGAGGGCAAATATAGCAACATTTCAACCCGATATGTTAAGTCCCAAATCAACCGACTAAGCCATTTTCAGTTTCTCTTTTCACTCTATTATCTGACACTGGAGCTGAAAATGTGTTATTCACGAACTAGCCGTTACGATCACAGCTGATATTCTGCTTTCAAGCCGTTTCTCAAACAAAAAAGGTCCCAAAAAAAAATCAGACAAAAATGATGCGAATTAAAATGCTGGTTGCATAAAGGGCTCTGCCAACTGTCTGCCAATGGGGTGAGGGCAATTGTGATTTTTGTTCATCATTTCTTCCAGAAATTGGCTATCAAATTTGGTCAGAATTCCCACAATTTCGGTCAAGAAACGGGAAGGTGGGAGTGAGAGAGTCACAGTTAGCGCAGAAGCTTTAGTGTTGCAAATGCAGCATCTCCCACTCCCTTAAATAGCAGAAGGAGTGAAAGTAACAGGATGGTTCCTCAACTAAAAGCATTCGGCTTTTCCGGTCCAAATTTTGTAACACAAAACATCACATTTTGTTGACCTATATACAGTTCAGTGTCCCCGAAAAGCCTGCACTTAGTATGATTTATTTTCTATGCATAAGTATTGGATCAGTCAATGGCTTTCAACCTTTTCTGCAGTTCTCCCCGGAGATAATGGGCGCATTAGTGGCAAACGCAGTTACTGAGTGTGATCCATCTCATATTTCTGTGCAGGAGCCTCAATGGCATAAACCCTGCATCGATAATCGGCTTGACTCAGTGGGGAGCAACTCGTCTCTGAGTCAGAAGGTTGTGGTTTCAATCCCCATGTTGAGACTTGAGATTGCTGTTTAGTTTACATTAATGGAGGGGGGATGGTGGGGGAGGCAATCTCTGCGTTATCAGATGTACTGTACTGTCCTTTAGACGACATGTTAAACCAAAGTCCCTGTATGCCTACTCAGGTGGGCATTAAACATCCCACGGCAATATTCGAAAAGAGCTTATCTTAGCCAACAATCCTCCAGATAAACTGCTCGTTCACTTCATACGGCTGTTTGTTCGACCTTGCTGGGTGCAAACTGCCTGCTGCATCTGCACACAAGCACTCAAGTCACCACCTGCGACACAATTACCCGTGAAGCACTTTAGAAAAGATGTAATTCGCATAAGTACGCAACCTTAAACACAAAAATATATCATTTCACATGAATCTTAGTCAAGATCCCAATAGAAACACAGCCTTCAGTACTGTGAGTGCTGGGACAATAGTCACAGATGGTATGTGGGTTACCACTAGTCGGTCGGTGAATGCTCAGTTTGCTGCTAATTTGCAAGTACGCAATAACCACAAAGTGCAAAAGTAACAGAAATTATTTGTAAAGGAGCAGACCGCACAGAACCCATATCGAGAGAATTCTTGACCCCAACAATCAAATAAAAAAAATAAAAGTTCATTCAGGTTCCAGTTTCAGGTTCACTGGTACGTCTTCAAAATCAGACAATGCATGTTCTTGGTCAACAACTTTAAAATGCATTGGCCTCATGGCTATTTGTGGTGAATCGCCATATGCAAAATTGCTGCTGCATTCAGTTATCAGACGTTTCAATGCATAAAGCGGTTACAATAATGCAAATTCTTTCTTTCACTGAGGTTAAGGCAGAAGTGAACCCTCCCAATCACTGACTGCCTTTGTCAGTCACAAGACAGGACTTGCTACGCCATGGGGTTGGCATCAATGCTGAATCATGGCTGGGTGGCAGGAGCCATAGATTCACAAGATGGCAGAATTCCTGCTGGATTTTCCCCCTCCACGATTTTCTGAAATTGACCCGAACCTCCTGCTAGGGTCCAAATCCCTGACTGTCCGGCACCTTGGAACATCCTCCTGACGAGAAAGTCACTATACAAAATGTTGCTTGTTGTTGTTGAACAAATTCTTTGGAAGACTTTTCACAAACGTAAACTGCGCCCAATTCCCTTTCTTGCACACGATCAAACAGCATCAAATTAGAAAGCCTAGAAACTTGTTTCTTAACAAGGGTTGGTGCAAAGCTCAAATACATGATTTATGTGAGGCACCTTGAATAGCAGATGCAGAACTATGACTAGTTTGGTGCATATTGCATGGAGTAAAATAACCAAACGAGAGCCCAAAATACACTTCAAAGGATCAAAAAAGATTCCAAATCACCGTAGCCTTAAAAACAACACTCATTGGGAGTGAAAATTGTTATGTTTCTGAGCTCAAGACGATATCCCGAGAAGCAGCACAGAAAAAAATCGCCCTCCATAGTCAGCGTCGGCATTTATGCCTGAAAGCAGCAACACAAATAGCAGAGCCAAACCTGCATCAAAGATTTCGACACCGCCATTTCAATTGCCGCAAGCAACATAATTGTTGTGCTAAATAATAATAATAATAATCCTTGCATTTGATATAGCGCTTTTCACGTCGGGAGGACGTCCCAAAGCCCTTCACAGAACACACTGTAAAGTGAATTGACTGTATATTTGTGGGCGAATGCGGCAGCCAATTGCGCACAGCAATGTCCCACAAACAGTCGTAGATTGAAAATGACCAATTTATTATTGTTTTTGGTTTGAGGGATTATTATTAGGCTCTGTGTGGAGTAAGGAAACTTGGCCAAGGTTTCGCCCTCTGCCTGGAATTGAACTCAGGTCTCTCACTTGCAAAGCGAGTGCTCTAACCACTGAGCTACAGGACTCCACAAAACTCCACTAAAGTCAACGTGTGGGAGTTTCGAACTTGGAAGTCATATAATCTGAGCTAACACTCCAGTATTAAACGGATGCTTGTCCAGGCAGACATGAAAGATCCTTTTGGACTATTCAAAAAGAGAAGGGACTTTCTCCTGGTGCCCTGATCATCGATCTCTCAAATGGTCACTCGCTTCATGGCTGTTTGTGGAACATTGATGTGCGCAAACTTGGCTGCTACGTTCACCCACAAGACAGTCACTGGACTTTACAGTACATCCTATGAAGCTCTTTGGGAAGCCTGTGAATTCTTCGTGAAAGGTGCCTAAACAAATGTAAGGATTATTATTATTATAACTTGCATTTATATAGGGTCCTGTGATAGCAAACCTGTTAAACATCTCAATTTTCACCCCCTTAATTTTTTCTTTAATTTTTTAAAACTTTCCCACTGGATTTTACCAATGCAATGTATACCTTCTACTGGTGTTGCTAGCCGAAAGCATCCACCTTAGTTTAATTTATTTAACGAAGGAGTGAGTTTAAAACTGTGTTATAAAAGACTACTACAACACATTCCCCTGAGAGTGAGAGAGTGAGAAAGAGAGCAGTTTTTTGTCAGTTGTTTAACAGAGGACCATCACTCCTGTATATATCACAAGGAATAAAAGATTCAAAGTTCTCATGAACCTGGACAGAAAAACTCAGAAAATTAATTTATAATCATGACTTCTGGAGTTTAGGTCAGTCTCCATCCCACATAATTTTATGTAACAAATGTTTGATCATTTTTTTCTCACTTATCGTTTCATAAGGTTTGTCCTTGATAAAAACTCACTAATAATAATCCTTGCGTTATTGATATAACTCTTTATCACATTGTTGAAATCCTTAAAGCTATTCACAAGATTATAATCTCATTTTCCGGCACAGACACAATGGGCCCAAATGGCCTTTGTCTGTTATGTAAATTTCTATGATTTTACTGTAAAATGTAGTGACTCTGTATCAGCAGACCAGACCAGCGACCAGTCTTTGCACAGCAATGTCCTACAAATAATCTTGAAGTGAAGTTGGAAGATTGTTGGCCATTTTCAAATAGTGCCAAAAGATCTTTAATGTCCGCCTAAGCTTAAAAGCCTCAATTTAAGCTATCGTCCAAGGGTCGGCACCTCTGACAATACAGTTCTGCCCAAGACTTGTGCTGGGATTGAAGAAACGCACGATAAGACGCGATATCAAATACAAGGATTATTATTATTATTATTATTAATATCATCAAATTCCCTTTTTGAATGATATATGGACTCTGCTTCAGCTTTGGTTTGTGGCTGAGAATTCCACATTCCATCAAGCCTCCGAGTAAAGATTTTGATTTAACCACCGCTTTAAGTACTTTTGTGACTACCGCAAGGGTATGCCATCTTGTTACTGATTTACTATTTCCCCTATCATAGCCCTGCATAATCTTGAAGACCTCTGTCAGGTCAAATCTTACCCGTCTTAATTCGAGTGGAAAAAACATCTCAAGTCTCTTTTCATAACTTGAACATCCCAGCGAATTTTCTCCAATCTGCTCAGCCATCTGTTCGTTTCCCAACGAATTTCGGGCTTCAAAAAGTACCAAGCTGTAAGCTAAACCATTCGATTGCTCTCCGGAATTCCATCCCTGAATCCCTCCAACTCGATCGCTCTCTCCTCTTTCTCAAAGTAAGTCTCAAAATATACCTCTTTAACCACGCTTTCAGTCCTCTTTCTCCTTCCACCCACCTCAGGTTCCCATCCAGCACTCTAATGTGGCTGAGATGTCCTTCCTACTTGAAAGTCGCTGTATAAATGTGTATTCCATTGTATTCAGTCTTAAGCCACTATATCGCTGTGCTCTGAAACTCTCCCCAAATTCTTTCACCTTGCACCTTCTCTCCTTGTTCCTCCTCAGTGCTACGTAAAGCAGAGGCGTGTGGAATAAGGAAACTTGCCCAATGTTTCGCCCTGCCCGGGAATCAAATCCAGATCTCTCGCTTGCGAGCTGAGTGCTCTAACCGCTCAGCTACAGGACTCCACCGGCAAAGTGCTCTAATCACTTAGCTTCTAACCTCTCCTCCTGTTCGACGAACCCCACCGTCGATGCAAACTGCTTTAAGGAGGTCACCCTGGGTGAAACGCTCTATAAAAGGACGAGGTGATATTGTTGTAAAGAAAAACTGGGCACAACTTCTACATCGGGAACATTTGTATCGAGAACATGAGAAGAGCCCGGGAACAGGGAATCTTAAACATTCGGGGGTAACCATGATAAAAAGGACTAACATCTTTTAAGTTGCCTCCACATACTAAATATGACTTAGCAGCACGTTGAGTGGATGTTGGGCACGAGATGCAGAGAGGGCAACTAAATCAGGTCAACCAGCACCTTCTCCAGTTCTGTAGTTATTATTATTATTATTACTGTTCAGCCCGATTGCTGATTTAAAACGCTTATTAAATGCACTATTTCCAAGAACGTCCTCCCGACGTGAAAAGCGCTATATCAAATGCAAGGATTATTATTATTATTATTATTATTAAGAATCTTCAGAAAACATTGGGAGTGCTCAGCAAGACATAAAGGACAGACTGAGCCCAACCCTGGGATGGTTTTTTTGAGAGTCTTTTAGCAGATATAATAACAAAAAGATTGAAGATAAGGAATAAGATATGACCTTGTGGTCTTTGCATTGTAAAACCAGCCGAAGTGAACCTGTTTGATAATACAGTGTAAAGAGAACAGATGGCTGAGCGCGTGTTGCCAGGCAGCAGGGGGGTATCAATAAAATGTAAGAGCAAATCTCGGGTAGAAAGTATTTGGTTGGATTGGGGAAGGGAGAGGAGTGACGAGTGCTCTACACAGACTAATTATTTTTTATTTATTAAGATATTAAGATATAATTTCAGGCTTCGGGAGGCTATTGAGACACGTGGACATGGCGACTGAGCCTGATTCTGTCCTGACATGGCACCCACGGGCAATTGTTTTCTGCAGACCAAACACTCCGGGGTGCTCTATAGATATAAGTCGTTGTTGTTGAGAGGTCCGTTGCCAGAAAGGGAAGTTGGGAATCGATCATCCCGCAGGCTTGCACATCGACAGCTGTTCCCATTATTCCTGCTGTTGCTTGGAGAAATTCCCAGGCCACGGCAGCCTCAAGGGACTTGAAAATCGGGGCTATCTCAATCAGTTCTCAAGTGCTTTGTGAAGTAAGTGCCCTAATGGTATTTCCCCAGCGGATCCTGGAGTGCTTCGTTTATATGGCTCAATTGGGATTGTGGATGATTCCCAGTTTCCCTTTCGTCTGTCAGTTAAGACATTTGTGAAGTGCTCCCTTTAGCGCTGATTTTGCTCAGTTGGTGCAATGATTTGAGCATTTGAGCATTAGTTGGTAGCCTTTGGGTCAGAAGATTGTGGGTTCAAGCCTCACATCTGGGACCCTGAACTTGCAGTCCGTGTGCAGTGTGGCGCGTTGTTGAGGGAGTGCTGCATTGGCATAGGTGACAACCTTCAAGTGAACGCCGTAAAGATTTCATGGAGCTTCTTCATCAAACTAAAATGGTCATTTACCTCATTGCCATTTGTGTAACACTATCGACTGGGATTTGGCTATTATGTTTAACAACAAATAAACCCCGATTAGACTTAACAGTAATTAATGTGAAGTGTTCTGATGTTATGGGCCCCGTATCAAATGCAAGGATTACTATATCAAATGCAAGGATTATTATTATTACTGTATCAAATGCAAGGATTTTTATAATATCAAATTCAAGGATTATTCTATCCAGAGATTAAGAGCAGACCTCCAAGAATTACCTCATTGAAAAGGGGGCGGAAGAGGGTTTTTAGGCTCAATGACAATTTACGTCACTTGTAAAACGCACACTTCGAAGAAAACACAGCTTATTTACGAAAGAATAGAAAAAATTAAAACAAAAAAATAGTGATTTGATCACAGCAAAAAAAAAAACACACGTTCTAGCCAAAATTATCAGTCATTCACCACGTGGCAGTTTGTGGGACTTTGCTTATGTAAATGGCTGGCTACATCTGCCTACAAAAACAGTCACCACAATTAACGGCAATTATATGAGCTGCTTTGAGTCATTGTGGATGTGAGAAGGCATTATTAAAATGTAAGTTGTTTCTTAATAAGAACAGAGACTTATTTCCTCGGAGATTTAAATTATCTTTATACTTTATAATTACTGCTCGTAAAATATTTTAATTACAGCGATAAATCAAACAAGTAGAGCAGATTCATTCCACTGCCATAAATGCACTGCTTAACTTTCACTTGCAAAGCGAAATCTCACAATGTCTCCTGATAAATCCTGATAGGCAACTCAATCTCTGAAGCCCCTCGACCAATCTCTTACTGCCTGTCTACCACAGGAATCCCCCAGCCAATAAAACAAAGTTCAAAGCAAATTATATTTTTCATAAGGTATACTTTACATTGAACATGGACTGACGCTATCTATTGAATATGTGACATTACCAGTGACACTCTCCCCACTGTACGCGCACTGACACTTCACCCGTTATTACATGACATGGACACTCTCCTCTCAGCCGGCAAATGTATCCAAGGATTGTAATGCATTTTTGTGGTATTTTCTGGTCTATCGGAGAAAAAAAATATTGATTGACACTCCACCCCCATTGAACATATTATGTGACGCTGTCACCCTTCTCCCAGTCAGTCCACATACTGCAGGATTGAGGGGCCAGGGGAAAGCTATTACCCCTGTTGTGCCTTCTTTATGTCAATACTGTCGCGTGGGAAGAGTAAAAAATCTTTTCCTTGAAGCTTTTCACAAAGAGTAAAATATCAAGGCGTTGCTGCTTGGGACTAACCACACAGATCAGAAGCCTACACTGTCAAACGCAGGTCTCCCTCAGTATCACAGTGTTCCCAGTGATGGGAGTAGAGAAAGAAAAGGCAAAGCTCCTCCACTCACTTTGAGAAGTTTACTGACAAGGTGGATTTAGTCTGAATTTGGATCACGTCACATACTGAATTTGTATCAAAATCTTCCACTATCAGACCATGATTTTAGTCTACCATTACTGAGTTCATACGTGCAGAGGATAGCAAGAGGGTGTGTGTGGAATACAACATCCAATGTCCTATTTACCAGCAATGGTAAACATTGCATTGGCTGACTTTCCATTCCTGGTGACGTCCTTGTCAATTACTGGCCAGAGAGAACTAGTCCCCAACGCTGTGCAAATGGGTGGCCTTAATTATCACCAGTGATAATTTGGACATTCAATATTACACACCACACTTGCTGCCCGTTTCCCTATCCGGCCTCACTCAGTGAACAACCCTGATCTTATGAAGTACTCTGAGACATTACAGGTGGAGGGCACTGTATGAGCGTACAAGCATAGTATATAAAGATGTTGCTTTGACCTTTCCTGGACCGCTTTTCCTTTGCTTAAAGCAAGGTAGAAAGGGAGCAGAATGCGGCGGTCTAGGTAGAAAATGGGGAGGTTTAATGGGATGCAGATGCCTGATTCCCAGTGAGGCATTTACACAGCTGAACAAATCGCAAAGGCTGACCTCTGCCACCCAAAGTCCAAGCAATCCGATCTGAATCAGCCTCTAACAAATAAGTGGAAATACTCAATTTTACATTTCTCCACTGGATAACGACACAGATTCATAGAATGTTACAGCACAGAAACAGGCCATCAAGTCCTCACGGGTGTTTTATTTTCTCCACCTGACACCTTGTCTAATCCCACTCTCCCGCTCGCTCCCCATAATTTTTACCGGCAAGTGCACAGTCACTACAGTTGACAGCAATTGGCCGTGAATCACCTTGAGAATGGTGTTGAAATTTGTAAATTCAATATAAAATGAAAGGTTTACCATTTCGTATTCTTCTTGTTCAAACGTTTAACATAATTTATGGATTTTGCTTCAACAATGTTTTGTGTCAGCGACTCACTGCTCCAACCAGTCTTGTCAAAATATTTTTTTCCTAACCTCCCTTACAATTCTTTCACGAGTACCTTAGTGTTTGGTTACTGATACACCGTCTAGTTGAAATCTATTAATATTTAAATAATGAGTGTTTCTTTTGACAGCACTGAGAGAACTTTTATTTGAATATTATCCGTGTATATATTGCTCAAACTAGCAGGTACACAATGTATGAGCAGCTCAGGAAATTGTGGGAGGTTGGCCAAGTGATAAATTTGGGATTTTGCGTGCATAATTTCTTTCATGCATTTTTAGTCTTTTTTATCCTGGCAATTGATGTAACGGTATCAATCTGTGCTGAAACGTGGGTACCTTAAACCCATTGGACCGGCAGGCACTGTCTCTTGCTGCCAGAGGGAGAACGTTTTAACACAGTCTCGAGGTTTGAGAGCAATTGCTTGTGTTTCAACTGGTATCACTCTCACATCACAACCTCAGCTCGCAGTCTAGGCTGGCGCTGCAGTAGCGTACTGGAGCAATGTGGCATTACGTGGAGTCCTGTACCTGAGTGGTTAGAGCGCTTGCAAGCAAGAGAACCTGGGTTCGATTCCAGGCAGGGCAAAACCTTAGGCAAGTTTCCTTACTCCACACGCTTCTGTTTGCCTAGCAGTAAGTAGGTTGTTAATTGATTGGCAGATCGCTTTTCCAGGGATAAGCCTCCCTCCAAAAATAAATATAAATTAATAATAATTCGATCACTCAATCCACGACTGTTTGCGGGACGCTGCTGTGCGCAATTGGCTGCCGTGTTTGGCTCACAAAATATACGGGCAATTTTCTTTATGTATATTCTGTCAAGCGCTTTGAAACGTCTCGAAGACGTGATATGGCGCTATATCAAAGGCAAGGGTTATTATATATTATTATTATTGGGAGGTGCCGTCATTTGGATGGGATGTTAAACTGAGATCCGTCCAACCTGTTCTCCGCCAAGATGTTGAATGTCCAGTGACACTATCCATGTTATCGAACAGTGTTTACGGGAAAGCAATTATCATGGAATATCAAATTCACTGCAGTCATGGATTTAGTATTTTGTATTGTTCACATTCAACTTTTCAATTAAGGTTCCACTTTCCATATACTTGACCCAGATTTTCCATTGCGCTTCAGACACTTTGAAGGATACCAAAAAAAACTGTCGTAATGCAACAGACTGGCTGAATTCCTTTCAGCCTGTTCTCAGCCTAAAGTAATGTAGAATATAATCTTTGCCTTAGTTATAGCGCCGTAACATGTCATCAAAATGTTTCAAACTGCTTCACAGAACGATATTGTAAAGTGCAGTGACTGTATTTTTTTCAAGCCAACACAGCAGCCAATTTGCACACTGCAACGTCCGATAAACAGCTTATGAAGTGAGTGACCTGTGAAACCGAAGCGAATGGAGAGCAGCAGAACTCAACCTGATAAGTTCAGGCATACAAACTAAAAAAAAAAGGTTTTGAAAAGAAGAAAACATTTCAAAATTAATCAGACAGCTTCCCCCTCACCCCAAAATGGTTGCAAAATTTGGCTTTGAAGCTTCGGGGTTTGGGAGGAGAAACATCCTGATTGCTTTTCAGTCACATCTGCTGGGAGGTGAGCATTTGCAGGTAAGGACACAAAAAGGTTTCACAGTGATATCTGCCACAGTCACACAACCTATGGACACTCACTGTCTTGGCGCATGCATGAAATACGTCCAGATTCAAGACATCAGCCAATGGCCAAACTTTCTTGTGGCTTTTGCCATAATACGAATAATCCTTGCATTTGATACAGCGCCTTATCACGTCTTCGAGACGTCTCAAAGCGCTTCACAGAATATACTGTAAAGTGAATTGACTGTGTATTTTGTGGGCGAAACGCAGCAGCCAATTGCGCACAGCAGCGTCCCCACAAACCGTCAAGGATCGAGTGACCAAATTATTTATTTATTTAGAAGGCGTTATTACCCCCAGAAAGCAATCCGCCAATTGACTAACAACCGGGTTCCTACTCACTAAGTAAACAGAGGCGTGCAGAGTAAGGAAACTTGCCCACGGTTTCGCCACATTTTCCATAAGGTTTTACATAAGACAAATGATTTGAAATAGTAAGAAATTCTGCAATTCAATCTTAATTTGGATATTGGTTTTCTGCAGTCCCGTTTCCCCCATCATCGCCCCCCCCCCCCCTCCCCAACAGTATTTTAGCTTACAAATTTTAATTAATTTGAGCATTTTCTCAAATCCTGCACCGTAGTCTTAAATTTTAAGACTGTTCTACGTCTGGCAACATGGAGAAGTTCCCCCCCCCACCTCACTGAACCTTCACCATGAAGAAAGTAAGTGAGAAAACTGGAGAGGAAAAATTAACACAGACATGGGAGGTCCATCCAGCATAAGGATTTAACAGTGGCGGTATTTACGCATCATTATACTGCCTTCCCCCTTTAAAGCAAAGGCCTGACAGTTACTCCTGCCTCCCTCCCTCCCTCTACTTCCGGAGTCCAGAGGTCAGGCCTAAATGAACGTTGCATCTTAATGAATGTGGGGCAGGAAAAGGATTTAGGTGTGGTTATCGTCAGTCTTTGAAAAGGGCTTTCCATTGTTATTCTATTTGATGCGAAGGATTAAATGCTGAATTTAACACCACCGAACAGCAAAACTGGCATCCCCTACATGGCTACGAGCCACGGAGAAGTGGCGGACGATCGCAGATTTGTGTTGAGTTGGTTTCCGATAGTGGGCCGAAGCTACGCAGCACGAGAGAGAGGCGGCTCGTGTTCTGACCTTATTATGACATGCAGCGTTCGGGAAACCCGTGTCTCCTTATTAGTGCGACTCTAAGTCCCGGTAGACTTGCATCGACGATACATTTTATGAAATGTCTCAACGATGTGACAAGGTGCTGTATCAACTGCGAGGATTATTATTTATTCAGTGCATTTTGTGCTCAAAGGATGTTAATTAAATAAAGCAAATACTTTCCCTTGTACAGACAGCTATGTTGGCATCATAAACTTCGCAGGCATCTTGCGCCCAATCAGAAGATAAGATAACCCGTGTTTGTACGGTATCTTTCACAGAAAAATAAATGTGTTGGAGCACTTTACGAAATATAATCAATTGCAAATGAAAGTGAATACTGCTAAAACAATAATGACCCATGCATTTGATACAGCGCCTTCCACGATAGTAGGACGTCTTAAAGATGCAGCTTAAAGACTGCATTTTTTTTAGGTGAACACAGCAGCCAGTTTGTTCTCAGCGATGAAGTAAATAACTAATTGTATTTGGGGGATTGTTGGCCAGGACACTGGGAGAATCTCCCTTCACTTTTGAAGTCACTGTAGTGTCATGGGATCTTTTAAAGTCCACCTGAACAAGCAGAGAGGACCTCAGTTTAATATCTCATTTCAGCCCTGCAAAGGAATGTCAATCTCAACAGTGAATTCAACGGCGTATAGACAAAACACGACAATCCCACAAACAACGATGTGCTGAGTAGTTTTATAGCTTGTATTTATCATGGGCCGTTTAATTTCACCGTACTCGGACCTCTCCTCCTGAAATGAAATGGACTGTTTGAATGAAATAAAAGAACTTCTACCTGTTATACACGAGACTGGCATTCCTCAACCATTGTGACTGTGCAATGAAGCTTCAAAGCAAGAGTTATATTTATTTAACTGAAAGATAGTAACATAACATGTAGGAGCAGGAGGAGGCCATTCGGCCCTTCGAGCCTGTCCCGCCATTCGATCATGGCTGATCTTCTAATCTAACTCCAGCTAATAACCTGACACTGCCTTACCCCCGTATCCCTTAATCCCTTTTGCAATAAGATGCAATCTATCTCAGTCTTGAATATGTTCTAGGACTGAGCGTCAACAGCCCTTTGGTGTGGTGAGTTCCATACATTCACTGCCCTTTGAGTGAAGAAGTTCTTCCTCAACTCAGTGCGAAAGGGTTGGCCTCTGATTTTAAGGTTGTGACCCCTGGTTTTAGTTTCTCCAACCGGGGAAACAGTCTCCCACTATCTACTCTATCATTGCCCTTTGATGATCTTATAGGTTTCTATAATTCTTCTATATTCTAGAGAATATAGGCCGAATTGGTCAGCCTATCCTCGTAACTCATCCCCTTCATCCCTGGTACTAACCGAGTAAATCTACGCTGCACCCTCTCCAAGGCAAGTACATCCTTCCTTAAATAAGGAGACCAAAACTGCACACAGTATTCCAGGTGTGGTCTCACCAGGGCCCTATACAGTTGCAGAAAGACTTCCCTACTCTTATACTCTAATCCTTTCATAATGAACGCTAACACACCGTTCCCCTTCCTAATTGCTGCTGCACCTGCAGACTAACTCTGTGATTGGTGTACATGGACACCCGAGTCCCCCTGGACGCTAACACATTCCAATCTCTCCCCTTCTAAAAAATAACCGCTCTACTGTTTTTGCTCCCGAGGTGGATGATTTTGCACTTCCCTACATTATACTTCATCTGCCACCTCCCTGCCCAATCACCTAACCTATCTATGTCTCGCTGCATTTTTTTAATGTCACCCCACCAGTTCAACAGGAATTTGGAGTAAATCTGGATTATGAGAAAAATACAGTTATAATAATAATAATCCTTGCATTTGATATAGCGCCTTATCACGTCTTCAAGACGTCTCAAAGCCATTCACAGAATATACTGTAAAGTGAATTGACTGTCTATTTTGTAGGGGAAACACGGCAGCTAATCATGCAAAGCAGTGCCCCACAAACAGTTGCAGATTTAGTGACTAACTTATTTATTTTGAAGGGATTCTTACCCCCGCAAAAGCAATCCACCAATCGACTAATAGCTGGGTTTCTACTTGCTGCCAGGTAAATAGAGGCGTGTGGAGTAAGGAAACTTGCCCAACGTTTTGCCCTGGTGGGAATCAAACCCAGGTCTCTCGCTTGCGAAGCAAGTGCTCTAACCATTGAGCTACAGGACTCCACCAGGATACCTGGGAGAAAGACTCCACATTCCTTTGCAATAGCAAAACCAGGGCAGTCCCAGACTCTCTGTGTCCCCCCAAAAATAGCTGAGTCCCAACCTCAGAAACACGCATTTTGTTGCACTCCTCCGATATTGCCTCTACCATTTATTCTTGTGGTCTCTGGGAGTGAGATTGCCAATTTTATGCCAAATTAGGGGCAATATTTGTGATTTGGATGCAATAGCTACCAGGGTGGGTGGACTGGGACTGCTTTAACTCATTTTACATGCTGCTCTTACAGCAAACAGACAGGAGATAGTATTCATCCCATATGTCTGGACTGCACTGAGTCTCGGATCTCAGAGAGAAAATGCCAGCACACTAATCCACCGTACCAGACAGTTCTCTTCCTATCCAGACGGTAATTTGACGTGTGTGCGATTGGCGTGAGCCAGGCGACACGTGCGGAGGCTCCAGTTTCCTTCAAAACCCAGGTGGTTCCATGCACATGTCCAGGCACGGCATAAAACTTCAGTTTCAGGTGGAACCAGGGGCATCACCAGTGTGGGAAGCTGTAAGTCCCCTTGCACTGTTTAATGCACCTCACTTGTGCCAGAATATCTCTACCAGTAGCATGAGGAGATGATTAACATAAAGAAAGCAAACAGAAACTTGGGTGCTGGCCAGAAGCAGTATAACTCCAAGTAGGTCGTGTCAACTTTCCACATTACAGTGGCCAGCTCTCACTTAAAGAGTACTGCATCCACTTCGGTCACCATCATTTCCAAATGACCCATGTGGACAGAATCCGTCCAAAGAAAATTCTGACCACTCGGATCAATGTACAGTGACAACTGACTGGGCGAACCGGAGCTCAACACTTTTGGGTGGAGTTTGGGAAGGAACTCTTTAGACAAGGCTCGAGCTAATATGTTATTCTAATTGAATCTGAAACGTAAGGCAGCAGAGGCGGATTTAAAAACTAAACACACTTAGAACGAACTTCTCACAAGGAATCTTTGCTTCGCAGAATAAGCTGCCACCAAATGCAGTCCCTGAAATCTTCGAGGAAGAAAAGAGGCTGCTTGGCAGATTTCTGCTTCACGGTAATTTAACAGATGCCAGGAGCCAGGTCAAAAGAAACAAGAGCGCAGGTTATGCAGGCGTTTTGGCAGTGATGATATATTGGACCGAACAGGCATAATGTGGCAAGTGGCCTTCATTTCATTTTACAGACAAGCTCTCACATTACAAACCTGAAGTATTGTTAAGTTTTTAGACACACAAATGCAAAACCACACAAAGTTTTCTTCACAAGCCAATGTATAATTTCTGGCTTTCTTGTTCCCTTTCCAAGTGGGCTTCCATCAATAACGTGCCACAAAAAAAAGGCAGTGATTAACACAACCCAAAAATCAGATTTTTGGGGGCTGATTATATGTCCATTGTAAACAATATACATACAACTCCCGTCTGATAAAACACAGCGTCTAACATAGGTTTTCCCTTAAGGGTTATTACAGTTTTCCCTTAAGATTGTTACAAACAATGCTTTGATCATTGAGTGTAATTTTGCTGAAGGGCATTATTACATTAATTATACGTCATGTGTTTTCAATGTCAATTCAAATTGCGCAGATTAATGTGTGTGGGATAAACCTCTGTCGTTCCAAACTTCTCACCAAGTTAGTGCTTCCAACAAACAAAAGGGGAGGGATGAAAATGTATGCAATTCAGCGAGAGAGAGAGGAAAGAAGGAACAACAAAATCTATTTACACTTCTACAGCGCTTTTCGTGTCAGTTCATCTCGAAGTGCTTCATACAGCTGACTGGGAAGGAAGAATAATATTTGAAATACACAATTTTCCAGTGTCATGGCCAACAATACTCCAGATTAATCGGCCACTCAGCTCAGCACTGTTTGTGGAACCGTGCTGGTACTAATGTCTACTGTGTTTCCCAACAAATATAGTCACTACAATTGACCGTTCTCGACTCTTTTGAGATTTTTCAAGGTGATATAAAAATGCAAGTTCTTTCTTTTTAGACCTAATATCGCCTGGTAAATATACGAGCAACAGTGGCATATTTTATATGTTCAAGAATATGGTCATGTCCCGTGTGTGTTGCCTTTACCATAGGGTCATCATTTCTCTGTAACTGTGTAAATTAGTTCAGTTTCTTTGCTATAACAAGTCTGATATCACTGGAACTCATTGTTAAACAACAGAAAAATCAAAGAGGTAGGCAGAGAAAACAGGTTAATGTTGATCATACATGTGATGATTTTGTGTTCTGACAATGTAATAATCGTTTAAATTGTGCCATTCCACTTTCTCTGTTTCTCACCCAAAATGCCTCTTCCAGCAAATATTACAACGTTCCACAGAAGAGTTATGGTTTTCTTATCTCAACTTGCTTTTCTGCAATTGTTCCCCAAGACTTGAATGTACAATACAAAATTACATTTGTGTAGCGCCTTTCCCATGGGGAGGATGTCCCAGGGCTCCAGTACGCACTCACTCCCCTTTGGATGTTAGTATTGGATGTTAATTTCTCCATGATCACCGGCAATTCTGTTCCACAACTGACTGACATGAGGAGATTTATCGTCTCAAGATTGGAAGGTTGTGGGTTTAAGCCCCAAGTTTGAGTTAAATAGTACACGAATGTTGGAGGTGCCGTCCTTTGGGTGAGGTTCCATCTGACTCCAGATAAAATTGTCTGGCTGCAGATAAAACTGCTCACTCACTTCATGGTGTTTGGGGGGCATTACTGTGCACAACTTGAATGCCATGTTCACCTACAACATACGCAGTCACTTTACAGTAAATCCTGCGAAGCGCTTTGAGACGTCCTCCTGACGTGAAATGCGTCATATTAAATACAAGTTGTTTTTTTTTATTGTTATTACACCAATATCCTGTCTGTTTGTTCAGGATCAATTAAATCACTTCCCGGGGCCTATTGGGACCTTCGCAGTGCAAAATGTCTGCTTCGTTTTCTTATCAAATCGGTCGCTTCACTCCACAGTAATTTTCCGCGCTTTGAGGCATTTCACTGTGAAAAAAGTGCTCTTCAAATGTAAGTCCTTATTTGGTTACCTGTAGCCAGAAGTCAGTGCCTTTCCTCTCTCTCTCTCTCCTCACTTGGCAGGTGCAATCAGCTGCTGTGCCAAAGAACTGATTAAGATAAGGTTGGCACCTTTGAATGTCAGCATATGCAGGAAACGGTAAAGGCAGGATGGCACACGATGCTCTACCACGCTATATCCCAAAGCGTTCTTCCGTCAATCTGCTACACTTTGTTCAAATGATCATAATTATTATTGTTTCAAGGTGAGACACTTCAATTCATTTTTAAACTCCTTTCTTCAATCTCTTTTCCCACGTTCCAAATTCCCGCCCGGCCCAGTGAAAATGGTGGAACGGGGGGGGAAAGGCGTGATTTTTAGAGAGAAAACTCTAATGAAGGCTTCCCGTTGGCCAGTGAATAGCTGAGCCACAGGGCACAGACTTGATGACTGAGTTAGCTGATTCGAAAGGGGAGATAGATAAGATACGTGGGATCCCAGGGCATTAAGGGCGAAGGAGAAATGGGATTATAAAATCTGCCATCATCTAATAAACTGAAGGAAGAAGCACGATAGGTTCAGTGGCCTTCACAACACCAGCGATATTACAATTGGCATCAGCACCATGAGTTAGGGAAGGGGAAATGTAGGTGAATGTCCAGTAAGAATGTCCAGTAAGAACTGAGTTGGGCTCGCTCCACAGTCAGATAGCCAGCACGCTTTGTCCAAGTTCAAAGATGGTTAAAGACAAATTGATCAAGGTACTGGAGAGCCCTGGCAGGTGTGGAACAAAAGATCAAACAGTGAAAAGGAAGAGATTGACTCTGATCCAAGACGTTCAATGAAAGTTACAATCATCTCAGCCTTCAATCCTCACCATTGTCATTGTAACCAACTCAATTAAATTGCTAACATGGGTTTCCAGGAGTGTTATTCATCTAAGACAAGAGTGTGTTAACTCTCTCCTAATGCACTTACAATCCTTTTGTTTCGCAAGTGACTGCCGCCGACCTAGAATACGCACAGCCTTTAAACACAAGAAGCGAACTCCTGCACGAGCTCAGGAGGGAAAACTGCAAAAAGGTAAACAAGACCTCAAACGCTACCAAATAGATGACGGAGTCCTTAACATTGAGAGGCCACCCAGTTCAGAAGGCACCAGTTCTTTTTTTTTTAACAACCACGAGGAAAACAGATTCCAAATTAAGTCTGGATTTTCCACGATCTTCCACAATCTTAGACTTTACGTGAAACAAGCAAAATGGTACTATAGGCTCCGACGATGTTTTTTTCGAGTTTTTTTTTAAAAGATTAGATAATATAAAAATAATCCTCGCATTGGATATAGTGCCTTACCAAGTCTTCAAGGCGTCTCGAAGATAGATATCGGCTCTGCGATTGGTAAATTTAGATCAACGTTAGTTAGTCACTAATATGTGGGCTGCAGTGAAGATTGTAGCATATTCTAAAAAGAATCAATTAATTTCATAAACCTGAACTTCAGTCTTTTACAACAACAACAACAAGATTCCATTTATAAAGCGCCTTTCACGTCAGGAGGACGTCCCAAGGCGCTGCCTTTTACTGTATAAAGTCACCAAAACCTCTTAAACCTATTTAATCATTCCATTCAGGTCCATCCTAAGACTTAACAATTTGACTGTGCTTTCATTCATCCTTTGGCTCCCCATTCCCTTGGTTCCCACCCCCAGCTCAGATGCTAAGCCGATATTAATAATTATAATAATCCTTGCATTTGATATAGCGCCATATCACGACTTTGAGACGCCTCAAAATGTTTCACAGAATATACTGTAAAGTGAATTCACTGTCTATTTTGTGGGCAAAACGCGGCAGCCGATTGCACACAGCAGTGTCCCACAAACGTGGATTGAGTGACCAAATCTTTTTTTTGAAAGGACTATTATCTCCGGAAAAACAATCCGACAATCGATTAACATCCGGGTTCCTACTTACTGCTAGCTAAACAGAATACAGTAAGGAAACTTGCCCATCATTTCACCCTGCTCGGGAATCAAAAACAGGTCCTCTCGCTTGCCAGGCGAGTGCTCTAACCACTGAGTTACAGTATCGTTAAGCACCTTAACATCCTCCCAATATGAAAGGCACCATATAAATGTACATTTGTATTGTATTCCCTATTATTGTCTCTCTTTGACTTAATACTGTGATAGTATGGTTCTTTCTCGCTCTCTGACACATGATTCTGCGCTCGTAATGGAAAGCAGGTTTATAGCCCACAAGATATGAAAGAAATGGTAATCTTTTCCTTTGACCTTCCGTTGGTTTAATAAAAGAAGAACAAAGCAATTAATTAATTTGACTGCTTCAAAAGCTCTTCAACTTTCTTCAAATGTTCCGGGCGCCTTGAATTCTACAAAGCCATTTAAATTATTGATTAATTTGTCAGTCTCTCCTTCCTGATATGTAATTTGATTAACCATTAAACAGGTATAGTTTGTCTGAGTGAATGTGCAAGGGAAGAAATGTATTATCCAGGGCAGCAATGGTGCCGTATGGGATAGTAGGTTCATCTTCTTGCTGTTTTACATGCTCCGTAGCTCATGTGATTCACGTGAGCCTTTTGGAGGAGATGTTGATAGAGGGGGAGGGATGGGGAGAAAAAGGAATGGTGAATCACTCCACTGATGTTCTAACACAATACGTAGCTTTCGGAGCCTAACTGAGGAAATGAACCCACGGAGCAGTACTCCAGAACGAGCCGTCAGGAATCAGGGAGGGAGGGAGAAAATTGCTCAAAGAGGGCGAGGGACGCAGAGCAGGCTGGAGCCCGCTTAGAGAAGGGAGCCTACAGGCCAATATTGTGGTAGCAGCTCGCAGAGGTAGGGAGGAGCAAAGCCATGGAGGGCTTTCAAGACTGAGGTGGACAGATAATAATAATAATAATAATAATCCTTGCCCTATCGCGTCTTCAAGACATCTCAAAGTGGTTCACAGAAAAGACTATTTTGTGGACGAAACGCAGCAACCAACCATTTCCCCCTTCCTCGCTCCCTCCCTTCCCTCCCCTCACCCTGACCATTTCCCCCCACTGCTCGGGTCCTGACCCAACTGTCCAGCTCCTTGGGACGTCCTCCAGACGTGAAAGGCGCTCTATAAATGAAATCTTGTTGTTGTTGTTCCAAATGTTAAAATGTTGGTTAAGTTCTTAGAAGCGTCATGTTCCAAGCTGCTAAACGGACTGACGTTTAGAGGAAGAACCACAAAGCCCGAGCAGCTGGTAATGAGCTTCATCCCAAATTGACAAATATAAACGAGCGTAGGGAGCTTGAGGCTGACTTGAGGCACAACTCTTTACAGTGTCTACATTTTCCTGCTCATTCGGCCCCTGCCTGAAAAACGACCAGTTCACACGAATCACACGATTCCTAAATGTTTTTAGACCAAGGCAGGTGGTGAGAATATGATGGCTGCACCGGTACAACGCCAAACTGGCAGTGGAGCATAAATATCACAGTAGTGCGAATAGATTCTGGGACGTGATTAGCAAGCACAACAAGCTGATAATAACCTGCTGTATACTGCGGATGTATAGGTTTCAAATGTATATAATGTCATATATATATGTACACAAAAATAACTATAATCGTTGTATTTGATACTGAGCCTTATCATGTCTTCGAGACGTCTCAAGGCGCTTCACAGAATATACTGTAAAGTGAATTGACTGTATATTTTCTGGGCGAAAGTGTACCTTGTGTACCTGGTATCTTGCCAGCGTGGGAAGATAGCCTTGACTCCAACCCTTTGCTTTTGGTTTCCTAACCATTCTTTGATCCATTCTGATGTAGTATAAACAAAGGGAAGGAGGTGTGTGCAAATGTTCTGAAATGCACCCAACTCTCACTGGGTTCACTGCAAATCACCAGTGATAAACATGTGCAAATGGTACCCATTTATCAACGCTATTAAAGGAGTGAAAATTCCAACATGTGAAGTGATATTTCACCGCTCATTATGACACTGAAGAAAATTCTACGCAGCCAATGTGCCACTATTTTCCCCACCTGACTATTAAAATGAATTGTCTGAAGCCGCCTGCATCCACAATTGGACTTGCCATCCATTGAAGGGTAATAGGATACCAGCTCAACTGCTTTTTTCCATTACGTTAAGAGTTTCCTAGCTGGCAGTCAATGATGCTCTAATTTCCTCTGAATCACAGGGAAACTGTGCACACACATTCATGTGGAAAAATTGCCTGTGCATCCTCAGATGCTCCTCGGGTTCAGATATGGGAGCACTTGGCTATTTTCACTTAAAGCTACACAATAGCAAGAACGTGAGACAGCACAACACACGCGCACATACACACAGACACACACACTTACACAAACACACGCATACACATAGACACAAACACATGCGAGAGCTGAAATTTGCCCAGCGACTGAGAAGACCAGCTTCAATCTGTGTCACTATTTTCTGCTGCACTGTGCCGGCATTGCAGCTGGCATAGCTCTGCTCCAGCATCAGGCTATGTACTTCACTTAACCCTCTCTTGAGGTATTGCAGACAAAGCAGTGTCAACTCTCTGCTCTGCGCTAGTCTTTCTGTGCCAAATTCATACCACTGCTGCCATAAAGTCACCGCAAAGCTCCCATCATCAAGAACACAAGGGTTTGATCCCTAGGCACTGTACGATCAGTGTAAATTTACACTGGAAAGCGTCAGGATTTATGTTCCTCTCGTACTGTGTCAATCTATGGCCCTTGGTGCACTCGAGTAATCCGTGACATTTGTGTGCGGCACGATGCAAATATCATCGCTTCTTATCGGCACTCTGATCTGTCATTGGAGCTGCCCTGTTGTGGCTTTGCCAGTGTAACCCCAACTCACTTGTTCTGATGACAAACTAGTGACTGTCCAGCCCTCTGTGGCGGTCTCGGTAGTCCGGTTCCTGAGCCAGGCGGGTCCGCAGTATGCCAGGGCGCTGCTGATGGCAGCACAGCCCAGCCTGGCTCATTGGCAGGACTTGGAAGGGCAGACCAGTCTCTGGGGGCAGGGAGTCAACCAGCTCAGCTCCTGTTAATCCAGGGAGAGAGGGAGAGAGAGAGAGAGCGCATTCCATTCCAACAATTTATCCCTGGAATTTTCCTGTGTAGTTGGGAGGCATGGAAAGCTCAGCTTGGTTTGGTTACTCTAAAACATAGTGATAGATTCCCGCATGTGTCAGACATCCCGGCTGACCAGAGAGAGAAAGTTAGCAGCATTTCTGCCATGTAAATTAAATGCGCACGAGAACGCAAGTAGGTCAATGCAAAGTCCCAAAGATCTGAAGAACAGTCTTGATCTACAATCTGTGAGCCTTTATTTGCAATGAAATCTGAGTGATCTTTCAATGATGAGTAAGGAGTTTGAAGTAAAATAATTTTGCGATCCCAAGGTGCATCCTTGCTGAAGTACAACACAAAACCTGGGCATACCTCAAAATCCATTTCCCATACCCATGAACAATCTCACAGGCAAGTTTATCATTCTCTGGCCTTTACCAGCAAAGTTAAGTGTACCATCAAACAGAGGTTATTTTGAAATACTACGTGCAAAGGTAACCAGCGATTTGATTATAATAATAATAATAATCCTTGCATTTGATATAGCGCTTTTCACGTCTTCTAGACTTCCCAAAGCGCTTCACAGATTACATGTTTACAAGGAAACTCTAACAGTACTAACTATTAAAAATGCCTGTTGTGGGCCTAAAGTTGAACTGAACCACACAGGGAAGTCGCGGGTTCAATTCGCTGTAGGTGCTGAATTACGTGAGCTCATCAAAGGCGGCAATGGGGTGGTTATAATTGCTCTTCTCACCTTTGGGCAAGGGGCAATCATTCAAGAGCCATGCCATCGCTAAATGTGGCGAGATTGAGTGATTCCATGCCCCTCCACATGAAAAAAACACCCTGCCAATACTCAATGACTCGAAAGCTCACGTGCGAATGATCACTCGAGCGAGATATAAAGATCTATTTCTACATGTAACCATATCCCATCATCAATTGGTACGTTAAAGAGAGGATAGCGAGATTATTATTGTATCGGGACCAACAAAAGCATCAGATGACATTGTATCAAAAGAAAATAACAGATGAAACTGATCAGCAATGAAGAATAGAAACCTCACAAAGGATTGTCAGATTTCAACAAATGGTGAAAGAAACATCATACTTCATTCCTTATACTGCAGCAAAAAGAGCTTACAGTTAAGCGTACGCTCAAATGTACACAAGTCAAGATGGATAGATCAGTGCATTTAGAGCAGAGCCCAATCTCCATTGTAATTGAGCTGAGAGGCGATTTATACGAGTTTAGGAAAGTACATGTAATGTCAATTAGACTAACAGCAAGTTTGGCATTTTGTACCAAGCAAGTGATGATACCATTAACAGCAAACTGTCTTATCAGCGTAATAATATGCTAACACAAATCTATAGAACATGTAATCATTATCACATCGCAGTATGTGTAGTTGGCCCCCTCCCCATCTATTCCGCTTTACGGCTGGTACACATTTTGTTATATCCCACCCGACCTTTAATAATACATCCCCGTTATTCTGTTGCCTTCTATAATATATGCGACACATTTATTTTGACAAAAAGCAATGTTTTCATAAGAGGCAATGTGTGAATGAATTATCATAATAAGTAGACTACATGGATGAATGAGTGCACTGTACCGTAGTAATAATACTTGCTTTTGATATAGCATGTATAACGTTGAAATATCTCAAACAGCTTCACAAGCAATTGTTATCAAGTGTAGTGCCTGTTTCTGTACGCAATTGCAGCAGCTAATTTGCAAAGAGTAAGCTTGCACGGCAGCCAATTTATCTGCAGGACTGTTGGCCAGGAAACCATTCTCCTTTTGCATAATGTCATCAGATCTTTAACATCTAATGCACAGACGGAATTTTACTTTAAATTTCTCGTGTAACGGATGGCATCTCCAAGAGCCTATCGCCTCCATCCTCACCCGCCTCCACTGTCTCCCCATTCTCCCAGTGGATCGAGTCAAGATCCCCGTCCTAACCTTTAAATCCCTCCATGGTCTTGCCCCCGCCCTACCTCTGCAACTTCCTCAGACCCTACCAATCCTTGGACTCTTCCTCCACTCAGCCGGCACTGGCCTGCTTCACGCACCCCACCATTGGCATATCCATGGCTTTCAGCATATCCCTTTCTTTCTGGGACTCCATCCCGGACTCCCTTTGACTTGCCCCTTCCCTCTTTTCCTTCAAGGTCTGCCTCAAGATCTCTGACCATGCTTTCAGCCATCTTTCCCTCCCTTGGCCCCCAGCTCAAGTGCAAACCCTGGTCTGTCCAGTGCCTTGGATATCCTCCTGACATAAAAAGCACTTTAATTGCATAAGTTTATATTGTATTGTTGTATTGTCTCCTGACAATTGAATACTGCACCTGGACTGTAAGCTCAAAGTCGTGACCCAAGGCTTGAACCCACAACCTTCTGTTCCTGAGGCAAGAATGCAACCGACTGAGCTGAGTTGACTCATTGATCCAGTATGACAGCACTTGTGATTAAAAACTAGGTATAAATGAGATCAAAGGCCAAAACTTCAGAGGTCCGATCTATTTCATGTGATAATGTCATAACATAAAAATCATTTATTTCTGAAACAATGCAATATTTAATTTGCTATGTGTCGTAAATAACAAAATGCATGGAATGAATTAGAGCTACAAATGCAATTAAAGGTCAACTTTGGGGCAGTGATGGACCTACGAGTCTATAAAATCTATATAACTCCACATAAGTATTTGTAGTTCAATCCCTGATCAACATATACTTAGGTAAGTATTAAGTAACTGTATATCCTTTTGATTTCATCTCTCTTTATGGAAAATGTCCACTGTCACATTAGGGTAAGTGATAAAAACAGTGGTAAATAATAATAATATTATTAATAATATTCCTTTGCCTTTAATATAGCGCCTTATACGTCGTCGAGAAGTCTCAAACCGCTTCACAGAACGTACTGTAATGTGTAGTGACTGTATATTTCATAGGCAAACTTTGCAGTCAATTTGAACACAGCAATGACCCATGAAAACCATGAATCAAATAATTGTATCTGGGTGATTGTTAGCTGGAACACCAGGAGAAATTCCCTTCTGCTGAATTCACTTAGAAATTCACAAGTCACTTACATTTTGCAACAACTCTGTCAAGTGCTTTGAGGCATTATAGATGTTATGTCAAATGCAATATTGCTGTTACAGCTTTTTATTAAATGAGTGCACTGTCCAGGCCTCCACCACCCTGTCTGATAACCACTTTGGCTGGAAAAACACTGTGTAAAGAAACACTTCCGAGTGCCAGTCCTAACTTTGCGCTTCCAACCCTGAACCCAGGTCTTCAGGTCTTGTTGACTTGCCACGTTCTGAAGATATTCTGCTAGGTTTCTGCTCTCTATTCCAGCATGTTTATACCTCTCCAGGGTCAGTGCAAACCGGTGCAACCAGAGATCACTTCAGCACTAAATTACTCATTTCAAATGTTGTCCATGCATTAGTTTCCTCTGCATGTTCAAAAAAAAANTGAGGATGTTTTGAGCGAATGAGGGTAGCGAAAAGCAAGTCCCATTTTCTGCTGGCATCTTCAGGGAATGCTATTTCAGTCCAAGGGTAAAGATAGGATTGTCAGTAAAACTCTTGTTCATGTAGGTTTCTAGATCTTCTCGAACAGAAATATTCTGGTCTATATCAGCGACACCACTGAGATCCGATAAACATTTACTCACAAAATAATAATAATAATTTGGTCACTCAATCCACTCGAAGACGAGATAAGGTGTTATATCAAAATAAAAGGATTATTAGTATTATAATAATAATAATCCTTGCATTTGACATAGCGCTTTTCACGTCTTCTCGACGTCTCAAAGAGCTTCACAGAATAGACTGTAAAGTGAATTGACCGTATATTTGTGGGCGAAACACGGCAGCGTCCCATAAAGAGGCGTGGATTGAAAATGACCAACTTATTATTTTTTTGGAGGGATTATTATTAGCCGTGTGGAGTAAGGAAACTTACCCAAGGTTTCGCCCTCTGCCTGGAATTGAACCCAGGTGTCTCGCTCGCAAGACGAGTACTCTAACCACTGAGCTACAGGACTCCACGCTGTTATCATCATGAGTGGATTTGAATTTGCCTCTCTAAAAACCTTGCATCTGAAGGCATCAGAAACCCACAAAGTAAGAGAGGGAATAACTGACAGTATCTGCTGTTAGCTCTAGGATAACCTCACTCGCAGAGCAAGGCTTAGGGAGTCCTAACATCCTCCTCTTTCCTGGACAAGGGGCGCAGATTTAGTGGGAATGTGGCGCAGACTTCCTGGTCTCCTCTGCTTTGTGCTGTGTGTGTGTGTGTGTATATATATATATAAACGGTGGTGTTTATTGCAAGGGAGGAGAGAGAGGGGAGGGTTGAAGCAGTCAGTGACATGGGAGTTTCTCTCTCTTTCTCACCAGCTTCCCATCCAGTTCTGAATGTCCAAATGAAAGTCCACGGTAATATAATATTTCAAACGACTGTCTAGGGAAGTGAAGGTGGGGGGGGGTGACATGCTCTGGGCTTAAGTTACTCGTGTGACAGACAGTGCTGAGGTTCCTTAGCCTGTGGGTGGATTGGTACAACACATCTAAACGCTTGTCCGCTTACAGTAGCAACACACCAAGGTGTTAAAGGGCAGGGCGCACTTCTACCCAAACCTCTTAACTATTTCGGGATTTTATTTACTGATTTATTGATTGATTGATTGATTTTGGTTCTGAAAACACACCCAAATCTCACCCAAATTGTTTCTGTCTGTGTGTCTGTGTGTGTGTGTGTCTCAGTGTGTGTGTGTGTGCGTGTGTGTATGTATGTATATATATATATATACACACACAGGATAGATGTCTTGGGTTTAATGTTGTTCCCACTTATTGAGATTCTCTCTCGAAGAGACCTGTGTGTCCTTCAGTCATTCACCCCCACAACCCCCACATCATATTATTAATTTGCAACACTGGACACTCGATCAATAAGGGAGATTGCAACTCGGGAAATGAAGGCACTGGAAACCTTCAGATCACAATCTGC